>NC_141031.1:13472500-13622500 GCF_052040795.2 Danio rerio
CTCTTCATGATAAATCTCTTTTAAACCTCATTTTTAAATCACTTTTAATAAGAGCTTTTGTTAAATAGGTGTAAAATCATGCATATAATAATTCAGTTGTACTGGGGGAAAAATAAGTGTTTATGTAATTTTGGATGACATTGACAGTGGACAAACTGTCTGTCCTTTCCTAAAAGGTTATCTAATGTAAGAAACACACTTGGTGGTACGTCATCATGATGGTCTGGACGGGTGATATTTTCTGCTTTTCTTTTTCTCCGTATACGTTGTTTGCTCTCTTTGACTGAATTGGATGAGCACTTTGAGTAATTTGTGTGCTCATCAGGTACTCTCACGGTGAGGTGGTGTGTGTATCAGAGCTCAGAGACTTCCTGGAGGCCGACATCAGTAACATGGAGTCGGGCTCTGCGTGTTTGGCCAAGCATGAAGATGGCATCTGGTACCCAGCCAGAATATCAGGTACAATAATGGGTTTAACAACAATATCAACATTAAAAAATAAAATAAAAAGGTAGATGATATCATTTGTTGATCTTCCTCACAACTTTCAGCACGGAAACAGATTGATCCTTACGGCGGTATTATCATAGAAAAACAACAGCAAACGCATTCAGTTGGGTAAAATAATGCATGACATTGCTGCTTCTCTGCTTCCAGAGATTGAAGGGGGTTTTTACACAGTGAAATTTGACTCGCTGCTGTTGAAGGAGGCTGTGCTGGAGGCTGATGGGATCATTCCTCCTCTTCGTCAGGATGATGTTTCCTCCTCTTCCTCATCGGACTCCGAGGATGATGCTGAGTGTGATGGAGGCTATGCTAAAGGTTCTAATAGACACTTTTGTACATTTATACATAGGTGTGTGGTAGTTGATACTCTCTGCCCCATACTTTCCTGTCTAAGCTCTCTAATGTCCTGTCAATTTAAAGGTACAAAAGTCTTAAAATAAAAACAAAAACAGGATTTTTAAATGAAATTAAACGACTTTAAAATATGTAAATGTTTTACAGCATTTAAATACTAAATCCTACTGTATTATGTGCTTTTTTATCAGTTTAATGCAGTATTGCTGTATAAAAGTAATAGTTTATTTTAAAAAAATATGTAAATGTTTGGTTTGACAGATAAGCGTATTAATAACATTATAGTAACACTGTTCTAGGTTGAAAATTATGGGAATTATAAAAATGTGCAAAATAAGCCAGTCAAACATACCACAGTTAAGGTGAATCGTAGACATAAAAAGGTTCTTAGTAGTAAAATAATGTCATAATAAAAAAAAGTGTTAGTTTTGCTGTTATTATTTTTTTTGGGTGAAACGTGGACTGGACTTGAGATTTAACCATCTTTGTCCAGATTATAATTAAAAGAATGACATTGTGCTGGCAACGGGTTCATTAAAGAAATGTGGACCTTTGGCACGGTAGTTATAAAAATGTCAGGGTCAGATAAATTAACCACACATTAACATGTCAATGCCCCATATTTAACAGCTATTAGTGCAGTTGTTAGAATGATTCACAGCTCATACACAATTACAGGTAGCGAACACTACATTTCTAACTGAATTTAAACCTTAATGTGCTGTTAGAGATGTTTTCATTCACTCATTGTGGCTTAATTTGGCCACAACCTTCTCTTTGTTTCGATAATTTTTGCTGACAAATCTTATTTTGACATATTTTGGGAAAATGCTTTGAATTTTTTTTCAAAAACTCAACACACACACTTTTATTAACTAAAAATGTACTACCCTTTCATTATGTTGGTGGCTGTTTTTGCCCCATTGACTTCCATTATAATGACATCTTTTGATTGCAAAGCCATGACACCATATAATCATGCGTTATTGATTGTTGGTGGTTTTCCCTGTTAAAAAAGGTGTAAACGTGGTCAATTTTACTGTTGGTCATCAGTTACAGTGCAAAAAAAAAGCTTAGTTTCTGGCTTTTATATGGAGTATTGTGTGTGCAAGAGTGAGAGTGTGTAAGAGATTTTACCTCTTCCCAAAAGGGAAACCACCAACAATCAAGAATGCATGATTATATGGTGTCAAGGCTTTGCAAATTAAATAAATGGTGTTATAATGAAAGAAAATGGAGCAAAAACAACCACTAACATAATGAAGGGGAGTCAATTCGAACAATACACAAAGGTTAAAAGAGGGAACAAACCAACTGGATGAATCGCTTTTCTAAGGCAAATTTTTGACTATAAACATTTAAATAAATCATCTCGACTAAGCAATTGAATGAAACGCATGTTTTAATTGGGTATCATTGACTACCAAAGTTCAGTTTGCTAAAATTGTGTAATTTTTAGTGTTAAAAAACATTTAACACTACTAACCCGAATACACACATTAATTCTTTTCAGTAATTATTGGAACAATTCATGACCCATATGCAAATACAAATGTACAGATTTCTAGCTTTTTAACATATTTGGAAGGTGTTGTTGAACTTAAGTTAACTTTGTATCTCGTTACAGTATTCACATCAAGAGAAGAGGATTTGGCCCAGGTAAACACTGCTGAGTTTTGCGGTTGGGAAGCTCACACACGTGGCATTGGCTCAAAGCTCTTAATGAAAATGGGTTATGAGCTTGGTAAAGGTAGGTGGACATTATCAGACATCAGTCTAAAACCATTGAAACAAAATGTCTGTCTTGTGCAAATATACAGGGTGCCCACAATGTCTTAAGGGTGCTGTATGTAAGTTTTTGACACTTCTAGAGCATAAAAATACCATGTGTTTGCAGATATTTAAGAAACATGCTAAGTGAACATTCTTGTTTATCTGACAAACAAAGCTGATGTCAGTTGTCCTGCTTTGAAAATGTGTGTTATGTGACCGAATGGTTGTCTTTGTTTTGGTTCTTATAGCCTGTCACTTTAGACAATTCAATTTTAGCACCCCAAGTTGCCTTGGTTGAAAACCATTTATTCATTTAATCATTCAGAAAGGCTTTCAAAGCATGGGTCTGTGACTGAAATGCGACCTCCGGTGGACAGTAGCAGACTCTGAAATTAGACGTAGAGTTCCACATGAGGTGGTTATTAATTAGCAAATAATATGAATATTACGAATGTTACCATTAGTTGAGCAATTTACATTGTAACCCTGTGTCCTAACAACACGCTACATGAGGAGTTTTGCAGTAAAAAGCGATTTGGCTGTTTGCACCAGACGAAACGCAACAGAAGTTTAAATACAGCCTTTTAGATGCACAGAAAATGCACAAAGTAAGGTGTATGATATAATTAATACACAATAACCCTCTTTAATTATACATTATTAAATGTAAATGCTGAATTACTGTGTGTTAATTTGCATTATTTCAGTTCTAAAGTTCAATTATAAACTGTTTATTTTATTTTCAAGATTTAAGGTAAGCTGTCTGCTGCTGCTGATTTCAGCAGTCTGGCAATAAAAGTAATGTAAAATGGCATTCAAACTCACATTATTAGCATTTAACACTGAATAAAGCACATGAGGTGTACTGTCATAGTTCTGTTGTTCAGCTACAATAAATAAAAGTCATTTCTAAAATATATATTTCAGGTGTGGGTTAGAACAAAAACTCCTTTTAGTGTGGAAAATATTCCTGCTTTTATTTAGAACACTACTTAAATAAGCCTTTAGGCTCGATTGTCAATCTCTATCTGGCAACCTGCTCTTGCGTGTTTTGATCCAGGAATGCAATACCTAGTTCAACCACTGCACCTTTATTTACATACTGCACTTCTAAAGCATTAAAAGTTGATGAATCAATTGACAGAAATTTAAGGCACTTAAAAAGTCTTAAATGTTGTTTTACAAGGTATTATTTTATTTTATGATTTTTATTTTGTACCATTTCTAAAGTTTGCCTGAATTTAATCTTGCGAATATTGGGATGCTGTGAAGTTTGTGAAATCTAAAACTTCATGCTAGATTTGGGTTAGATTTCCTGCCTTTTTATAGGGGGCACCTGCTGGAAATGAGATGTAGCTTTTGTTTTCAGTATATGAAGGTTTCAGTTTAGGAGAAGGTATGTTTATGTAGCATCATTTCAAAAACAGATTATGTTTATACATCATAGAATTTTAATTAAACAATCAATTTTAAAACCCTTCTGCCCACTCTAAAGCATATTAAATCTTTGTAATCACAGTCAGAATTGCATTCATAAGGAGTTCTCACAAGCTAAGAGTTTTAGTGTTGCTTTCTTACAATCTTTCAGTAAATGTACTGTAATTAAAATGTGAATGTTATTGGTTAGAATCTAAAGTGGTGATAAGATCTTAAAATGTATGGAAAGAGTCTTTAAAGATATTGAATTTCTCTCTTATGTTTTCTGTATATACTCTGATGTTGTTTCTGTCTTTGGACAGGCTTGGGAAAAACTCTCTCTGGTCGTGTCGAGCCAGTTCAGGCAGTGGTTCTTCCCAAAGGCCACTCATTGGATATATGCGCGGAACTTACTCAGAGAAAAACTGCAGCTGCTATTGCCAAGAATAACCCGACCTCACATAAAAGAAAGGCTAAAAAGAAGAAAGCGTCCACATCCACACGCCACAATGTTTTTGACTTTCTAAACTCTAAGCTCGGTGATAGAGCTCAGTCTGCGTCTCATTCCTCAAGCTCATTGGTCACTGGTGCAGAGGCCTATAGGGGTGGAAAAAGCACCAAACGGTCCCTTAATGTTCGTCTGTTTGAGGCCGCGGAGAAAGTCACTCAAGTTGAAAGAGAGATCCAGCAACTTACTAAGTCTCTCAGTAAACGGAACGGAAGGTATGCTTTTTTCAGTCTCTATAGCTACCTGGCCAGATTTTTTTTTTTGTGTTTTTTAATTTTTGTATTACCCACTCTTTTTGCTATATCTGTGATGCAAGAGCAGCAAAGGGTAAGTTCACGACAATGAATTGATCTAAGAATTTAGTATTGTGGCAGTGTAAAGTCCGTCAACAGAAATGGCTTGAAACAAATAAACTTGACCTGCTACAGTAACGTGACTTAATGAACTGTAATGCAGTGGATTATAACAAAAAAGAAAACATACTTTTTTGTCAACAATATTGTACTGTTCATTCATTAAATGAGCAAAACAGAGCGCACACTTTTAGTTTTAAGTCATGATACTACTTCTCAAGTGTCTGTTTCTTCCAAGCCATCAACAACAAACATTTTTCAGCCTTTTTTTCTTTGACGAAATAAACACTGTAGTTTAGCCAATTGTTTACATAACCATTTTGGATCAATAATAAATCCATAAAAAAAAAAAGCTGACATTTTTAGTAAATTCTATCATCAAAAATTAAATTAGCGAAAACAGTAACTTTTCTGGTAAGTTTTTCTTTATTTTGATGTAAATATGGCAAAATGCATGGAATTTACCATCAATCTGTTTTGAAGCTGTTGTTAATAGTTTTGAAATGAGTTTGTTGTGTTACGAATTGGGAGGGGTTAAGCCAAAATACATGACAGTAAACCTAACTAACTAAATTAGAGCAAACTTCCCTAAAAAATAAATAAGAAAACTAAAATACTGAAAACAGCACAGGAGAAAAGGCAACTAATAAACAAAAGGCACCAAACCTACCATGCTCCAAGTCAGACAGGGAGATAGAAAACTGGGTTTCTCCAGTTAGAATGTATAATTACACATATTCATCTCACAAGACGTCAGCGAAAATCACCAATTTTCATCGTTCAAATAACATCTCCACAAAGAACAACGAGTGGGCATTCAAGAGAGAGCGGGAAGCTGCCAAATTAATGTTTTCTGCGGTTTTAAATACGGCTGCCGTCAATCCAAGCACCAATCACGCTTTGAGCGAGAATGGTTGTTAGTGGTTGAAAAAACGGTATTAGCTTTCAGAAAGTTAAGATTTTCTTAATTTAAAAAATAGAATTTAGTTGATTTAAATAGTGGTCTCAAACTCAATTCCTGGAGTGCGGCAGCTCTGCATAATTTAGTTCCAACCACCTCCAGCCCACACCACCTTAATAGTCTCTAGTAGTCTTGAACACCTTGATTAGTTGGATCAGCTGTATTTGATTAGGTTTGGAGCAGTCTCTGCTAATGAGCTCATGATCGAGAGTGATTATAGCACCTCCTGATGGTGAATGCTGTTATTCTCACGGCAGTTATTATTTGATAATTCAAATGTTTTTTTCACTGATTTCGCGACCGTCACATATCATTAGGGAAACGGTTTGAATTTCCACTTGGTAAATAACATTAGTGTGCCATTTGGGGCGACACTACATACATACATATACTATCCTTTTGAGTGTGTAAATGTATAAGTACATAGTGCATGAGTGTATAGTGTGCCATTTGGGACGCAGCTAAGCACTGCATTCCAATACTTATACTAAGCCCTAAAAGTATGTACTTTTTGTAAAGGAAAAGTATATACTTATGAGTGTGTAACAGTAGAGTATGCAAGCTTTGGGACATACTATTACCTCATTAACAGATCAATATGTTGCTTAGTTATGAGCCCTGTCAATCATCCACACATCATCCACATTTCCTTCATATTTAATTTCCTGCCTTATTGGAGAAGCAGCAGTTTGTATTTTCCAGTGGATATTAATTAACAGTCATACAAACATCTTTACCGAAGTCTTGACGGTTTACTTGATGGTTGGTCTCGCACGTCCACCATGTTTGTAGTCTATTTATACTTTTCACCCACGTTTACAGTTCTGATTTAATTCACGCTCAACGCGCAATGTATTTTGGGCAATATTAGCGGTTACATTGTGGACACTTCTACACTTCTTCGAATTTTTACCGGAAGTAGTAAACCATCTGGGAACCTTTGGCATACTATTTTCAACATACTTTGATTTGGGATGTACTAATTCTATTTTCAAATACTATTTAGGATGGATAGTATGCAAATTGGGACGCAGCAAAGGAAAATCTGGTGGTCCTCCAGAAATGTAGTTGAGAAACACTAACTTAAAGGGATCTTTATACAAAGCTGAAAAATCACCCTTCACTTGATCCGAACCTTGGCTGTGTCCAAACCGCCTACTACTCTGTAGGTACTGCATCTTAATTTAAATTTATTACCCGACCATTAAAAATAGTACGTTCTATATAGTATGAATGGGAGTTATATAAATGGAATTCGGACATTTTGTCATTGCCATTTTGTCATGATCTCGTGACCTATCCATGTCAGTTGCGTTGCTTTACTCCCATTCATGAATTCTCTCGCAGTGCATCAGGGAATAGCGTAGCATATGTTGGATGCACACTTCAGAATTTTGCCGCAAGTAATAGGTCATCTGGGTACTTCTCACATATTATTTACTCTACTTTAAGTGAACCAAGTGAACCAAGCTGCATGGTTGCTTTTAATTCATAATTCACAACATTCACTCATGTTTTTTCTTTTTCTGTCCCCAGGGATGCTGCTGTGGTCAGTCGCCTAGAGGAGAAACTCGCAGCCTCCCGCAAGTTACTGGAGCAGCTAAAGGCTCAAGAGCAGGCCATCCAGAGAGAGCAGAAGAAGGCAGACACTCATAAGAAAATGACCGAATTCTGACACATCTGCTGTTTTTTATACCATTATTAGGGATTTTTCATTTTAGTGTTAAAACATTATTATGAGTTTGGTATGTATTAAAAAAATTGGATGTACTATAAAATCTATGATATTCAAATTCTTACCATTCTTTTTGATTTAATGTGTATTTCAAGGATTCAGGTTATTTGGATCAATGAGGACAGAAAAACATTTTGCAGCTATTGTTTGGGATTGTTTTGTTTTACAAATTACAATATACACACGGACTCAATAGTTTTTCATATATAGATGCATAAATAACCTCTTAATACAGGGGTGCACACACTCAGTTCTGGAGGGCCAGTGTCCTGGAGAGTATAGCGCAGGGATGTCGAATGTGTGGCCCACTTGCCGGATCAGGCCCATAAAAGGGTTTATCTGGCCCGCGAGATAATTCTGTAAAGTATGAAAATGAGCTTCAAATTTTCAATAAAAGAAACTGCTGGTCTAATTGTGTCCACTGGATGCAAAAGCAATTTTAAACTGTTCATTTTAACTGTTAATCAGCATCAGTTTCACAGCCTTTTCAGAGAGAAAGACCGCATTCCCTGGCAAACCTCGCTGAGGTGTTCTCATGAGGAAATGTAACTGTTTTACATTTTGTCAGTTTAGTGGCTAATTCATACAAGTTCAGTTGTTTGAAAATGTATGATTTTAAAAAGGAGGCGTGGCACCCAACCACACCCCTAAACCTAACCGCCATTGGTGAATGAGCAAATCCTACTAAATTGTGCAAATGAGATAGTACAAATTTTATTTGAATTAGCCATTAAATCAAAAAGTTACAAAGTGCTGTGAGATTGTGTTTTCCTCAGGCTCCAGCTTTATGTTTTATGTTGATCTATTAAAACGATCAAAACAATCTGAAGTTGTTGTTTTTAAGTTATTTATGATTTTACCGATCTCACTTGGAAATAGATATTCTTTCATTTGGCCCCTGAGCTAAAATTAGTTTGACACACCTGGTTTAGCTCCAACCCTAATCAAACACACCTGAACCAGCCAATCAAGCTATTACTAGATACACTAGAAACTTCCTGGCTGGTTGAAGCAAGTTAAACTCCAGGACCGAGTTTGGACACCCCTGACTAAATATATACAAATAATTAGGTTGTAAGATGCTCAAAAATGCATACAAATTTATGAATTATATTTATGAGATTTATAAGTTTAGACACAAACTGCAGGAATTTCTTTTCTTTCACAGACAGCCAATTACATATTTAGCCTTGATTAAATCGTCACCTTAGAATTATAAGGTTCTATCTGACATTTTTGTCAAAATTGAGTTATTGACATTCTTATTAAATGACAACTTATTTACATTATGGGATGTTTTTTATAAGTTGTTTACATTTTTAGACTTTTTATTTAAAAAGCAAATGTTGCACACACACTTTTTTTTCTATGGGATGCAAAAACTTTAAAGCTCAATATCTCAAAATCATTCAGGAAGCAGATAGATACAATTCCAGGGAGACTAAATATTTAGCCACAAAAATTAAAAGGCTGAATGTGCCATACATGGCTTGGAATTTGGATATCTTTTTACTAATGATTTTACTTATTTCTAGGATTAAAAAAGTTTATGATTTTAATTATCACAGTAATTTTTTAACAAAATAAGATAAAAAGGATGCCAGTGAATACAAAAGTCACAAAAAAACCTAATATAAAAACAGGAAAAGAAATGATGACAACAAAGTCCAGCTATGATTATGAGTATGATCATACGTTTTATGAAAATACATCTAAGATGGTCAGAGGTATATTAGAGCCACCCATATTGTTTGAGAAACTTCAACTTCAATCTGTAAGTTGTTTGAATTTTAAAAGCATTGAATATATTTCAGCAAAATGCATTTTTCCCTTTATGGATGCAAGTTTGTGAGTCTTGCTCAATTCCATAGGTATAGTGTTGGTGTCCATTGGAATTTCCAAAACATTGTCTGTGAAGTCCTGTATTGTGTTTTTTTTCAGAAATATTTAGCAATTTATTTTTCCAGAAAGTGTGCATGACTGATCCCAGGCCGGTTTTACATTAGTGACATCTGGATGCTACATTACGATATTGTGATTTGCTTAGATGAAGTGGGGTCAGATAATTTTAAGGACTTTTGCCCACCTTTTTTAGTCCCACATACAATGCAATAAAGTGTGATTGCATTTAATTACATTTTTTACACACGTCAGGACATTGATACAACATACAAGTTAAGTTAAACTACTGAATGCAAAAGCTAAGCAAAAGGACAAACACTCTTAAATTCTGGAGAATGTAAATTTATCAGATAATGTCAGTTTTTGAGGGAATTGGTCATTGAGTAACTTAACTGTGGTTTTATTATAAATAAAAACAAGTAATCACGTATTCATCATGTTTTTGTGGTAAAGCTGTGGGTAATTATTACGACAAACTTTAATATCGCATTTTTAGGTTACCAAACCATGGGTGAAAATTAACAGTAATTGTCATGGGTGTAGCGACTCTGTAGGACAGTATTTTGACTTTTAACCAACGTTGGTATGTCATATATCCAGTAAAATTACTTTTAAAAAATGGCATTACAATCTAAAAAAATAAATGCAAAAATAACGTTTCACTTCCCCTAAAACGTAACGCAGCATTTAGATAATTTACATTACAGTAAATTACAGTATATTACTTTTAAACGTAACTTTAAACTTATACACTTATATCTGACTACCGAAGAATGATCGAGAGAGAAACCCATCTTGAAGTTTGTGGCTGTTCCCATGGCAACAGGAAGCGCCTACGTACTCACAACTGAGATTTCATCCCAGGTAGTACAAATTTCCTTAACCTACAGTTTTAATTTTTTTAAATTACTTATGTTAAATGTATATGTTTACCTTACTCAACCTAGCTGTGCTGTTTTAATTTTGTTGAACTTGGTCTACTAAAAACTTTGCAATAGTTTCTTGTTCATTGTATCCAAGCAACATGTCGGTGTAACGTAAAGCACTAACCTAAACTGACAAACGAAGATATTTCTCCTCAAGACATTTTTAGTTTAGCTATCTGTATAATTTTAATTTCCTCCGTTTTAAAGTTATCTCTCTTTTGTCTCGTGATTCGAGTTTTCTATAAATTTCTGTAAACCGCAATTCTGTTATTGTTGTCAGCGAGCTGTTTTAGCATGTAGCCTAGTCTTTGAAATGTTACGTACATAGTACTGATCAGGATTTTTTGTAGTCATTAAAAATTAGGGCACTTTCTATTGGGGACCAGAGGTCTACATAATATAAAGCTGCTACTGTATACTACTGCTTATTCATAATTTCCTAATAAACAGATATAATTTATTCATTCATTTTCTTTTCGGCTTAACGTTAGTCCCTTTATTTATCCGGGGTCGCCACAGCAGAATGAACCGCCAACTTATCCAGCACGTTTTTACACAGTGGATGCTCTTCCAGCCACAACCCTGGTAAACATGGTAAACACACACACACACACACACACACACACACACACACACACACACACACACACACACACACACACACACACTCATTCACACTCATACTACAGACAATTTAGCCCAGTTCACCTGTACCACATGTCTTTGGACTGTGGGGGAAACCGAGCACCCAGAGGAAACCCACGTGAACGAAGGGAGAACATGCAAACTCCACACAAAAACGCCAACTGACCCAGCTAAGTCTCGAACCAGCGACCTTCTTGCTGTGAAGCGACAGCACCTACTGCGCCACTGCGTCGCCTAAACAGATATCATTACATATTATTAGAATGCACAGCCTATTACATTTAAGATTTTTACATATTAAATATATTCTAGTAAATTTTAATTATTAAGTAATAGTGCTTTTTAAAAATATTTTGTCCGGTGCCCATTTTCCTACCTTATTTATTAGACTTTTCAGTTGCTAGTTGTTTATTAGGTACTTATTTATTAGACACTAGTATTTTCTGTAATTTGTATCTTCATAGTCAAAACTTTTTTTGTTTTGTTTTACTTTTATTATATTATGACAAGGCAGAATGGCCACAGTAGATTTTTAATGAAACATTTTACTAGTAAAAAAAATAAAAATATGGCTAGTAAAATTTTGAGTTGTACTACTAGTATCTCATAAATGTGTGTGTTATTACCTTTTGAATAAGTACTATAGCTACTCAGTGCCCTCAGGCTTACAAAGACAGTGCTTTTATAGTAGTTAGATCAGGGCTACTCAATAGGCGGCCTGCGGGCCGAACCCGGCCCCCAAGGCAGTTTGATCCGGCCCTCCAAATAATGTGACATCAAAAATAAATTTAGTTCAGTCGAAAAACGGCCTCTATAGTTATGAAATAACGTGCATCTGTTCAATACAGCATGAGCTGCAGAGGCTGCGCAGAGCGTGAGTCACCATAAGCGAGTGGTGCTGACAGCCGATAACATTTGGATATGTTTTGTAGAAAATGCCTTTTGCACAATGCACTGTAATCATTATTAGGGATGCAAAGATTAGCTGATTTCACTATTAACTGAGCTTTAATTTGTCACAGTTAATTGATTGTAAAAGTTTCTCTAAGCCGCATTTCTGTTGCACGGAAAAGTTATGACAAGTTGCCAACTGTGCGCTAGTTTAAAGTTTCAAGAATGTACACCGGGGCTAATATGTACGCACACCGGATTAACTATAGCAACGATCGTTGCCATATCATGTCTTTTCCGCTTGCAAGTTTGTTATTTCTAATTTAAGAATGACAATATGTGCGTACAAGCAGAGCAACGCGCTTGCCTCTTTCCGGGCGCATGCAGTAGAAAACGTCTCAGGGTGAGAGTTGTGCGTGGCTTCCAGTGCAATGTAAACAAAAGATATGTTTGACGAATTAGTATTAAAATGATTATATACGCATGAACCCAGATATAAAGCTTGTTGTTCTAAATTACATTAGACGTGATAAACGTGAAAGCATGATTATTCTTCAGACTATATCATACAACCAAAATTTATAATGTTGCATCACTAATTGTTATGCTGTTCAACACATAACATAAGAATGCGTCTAAATGTAGAAAAAGCCTACTTCAGCAATGCACTGCTTTTGTTGCACAGAATACAACATTTTGAATGTTTGTAAAAAAACAAAGTCGATTGGACAATGCAGTTGCTTTAAAATACAATATATTAACATTTTAATAGAGAAAAAAACAACAACGTGGGTGTCTTTATGAGCACAAATACAGCATATGGGCTCTTATATGTAGTAGTGTCATCACTCATATAGCAAGTCATATCTCTCCGGCTCTTTGTTTGGGATGCTTTTCATGAACCGGCCCCCATGCCAAACTAAATGAATAGCCCTGAGTTAGATCAATGCACCAGTAAATTAGCTATATGTAATGATAAAAAAAACATTGTTATTCTTTAGGTGAAAAATTAATCCATTTAAGTTAATCCATTAAAAAAAAATATATTAATCTCCAATTAAACTCTGACCATTTGCTTCCTCGTTCGGAGTTTTGGTCCTTCTCAGTTGATGTCAGTTTGATGGCTTTAGCCACAATATCCTTAACCAAGCCTCTTTTACCGTTAGTTTGCTATAAGTGAATAATGTGCAAAAAGAAATACCCACCCCATACTTATATGTTGTTTTAGTTGGAAGTACATCAGCATACTAAAATAAAAGTCTCAGCAACTTCTGGTTCACACAGACATTAACAAAAGAAACAAACACCAAATTTAAAAGCATACCCCTATGTTCTGTACTGGCAATGGGCTACATGCACTGTGTTTTTTAGCCAATGATGAACTTCCGGTGAAAGCTTTATGTGACTATTTTCAATTTCACAAGAAAAACAGAAATTCCTTTAATATACTGCGGTAAATATATCTTCATATTTTAAAGACATGGCGCTGAAAAATATAATTTAATGCAGAGCTTCTTGTTTGGTCTGATACCCACTTTATATGTTTCTCAGCCAAGCAGTGAAGATTGCTGTTTAGAAATCAGATCTTAAACGCCACGATTTTGTATGGGATGACAATTCCCCGGAAGCCCTGAGGCTGGCTGATTAAAATTAAAAGTCTGTGTGCACATACCCCATTCCCACACAATACAAGATAGATGTGAACATCACAGAATTGTAGCTCTGGTAGGAACCTAGTGGTTTTTAAAGACTGATATGGGTGCTGTATATGGATCACAAGTGCCAGAAATACATTTTTTTTATATCTCTTTTTTTGTTCTGTTGACGTATGATTCAAATATTTGTTGCTAAAAACAGAATCACATCTGACCTACTTGCACTGTGTTTCTATAGAAATCACAGTGTGAGCTGCCATTACGGCCCATTGTTTTGCTTTCTAGTCTCCACACAGGTCACATGACTGAAACTATTAATTGTAAATGACTGTTAGCCTGAAATTGTGCAGAAAATTGAGTGCTTTTATATTTTACTTTTAATTGCACCTCTGCAAGATTAGGCAACACCTCATAGAAATCACTATCTAATTGCCTAATCCAAGCCATTTGTCCTATAAACCATAACTCTACCACACACCTATAGTAATTATAACCCTACCTATATGCTAACGAATGATTGGAGTAAAAATAGGTTCTGGTATCTAGGCCCACACAGAATCTGCATGCGCAGAAATCTGCAGACTTCCTCAAATTTTTAGCCCTTCATTGAGTCTATATTTATTTGTATAAACATGTCAATTTATATTTATTCTGTTTTAAATTAATTTCAGTATTATTATTAAATTATATGAAAATGTTCAATTGATATATTTACAATACAGTTTGTAAAGTAATATTTTATCTTTTAGTAAAAACATTTTATGAGAGACTTGCTTTGTTTACCAAACAAGTGGATCTATTTGGATCTGCGTTGTAAACATTAAATAAAAGTTAAAAAAAAGTATTATTATTATTATTTTTAACATATATTTATATATATTTAATTTTTACATTTATGATACTTCCAAAATCATTTCGCACAAATCCGCAGAATGTTTTTTTTATTTTTTTTTTTTACAAAATTCTGTGCAGAAATAGCAAAAATGTCAGCAGATTCTGTCTGGCCCTACTAATGAGTAATAGTGTCTATTTATTAGGCACTTATATCTAAAAAACAAGTGCGAGTATCTTTTAAAAATGTAGCCTACTAGTACCTAAAGAATGAGAACTTGTAGCTAATGAGCAAGCGCTCAATGGAAAACATATTAGTATCGAAAAAAAAGTACTGGTAGGTTAAAAGATATAATATTTATATAGATTCAATATTTAATGGGCTTACCATATGATGTGTACTTATTAAATAGTCATACTACCTTACCAGGGTAACATGAAACGTTGGATATATTTTTTCTTTTAGAAAATGGGGTTGACGGAGGATCACATTGTAGTCAGTGCTATGTCAAACTGACTTTCAAGTCATGTCGTCACCCAAGAGAGATGCTCAAGGTAATGGCTTTACAAGACTGGCTATCACCCAGACTAAAGGAGGAAACAGACCTGCTTCTCAGCCTCGACTGCTGTCTCGTCAATCTCTGACTACCACACCAGCATTTAAAAGTGAACCATCACCTTTTCGCACACTCAGTTTAAGAACCTTGTCTCCAGCACATAATGATCTGTCTGCTGTTAAACTGCCGCAGTTGGTATCTCAGGTGGGCACTGAACTGGCAGTCAGAGAGATTGTGTGGAATGAAGGAGCCAGTTGTGTGACACCTGTGAAAACAACTCAAAACTCAAGTGTCAGACAATTCAAGTAAGCTGACTAGTGAAAACCTACTTATGCATGAAGTTTTCTTCTGCTTTGCTCAGAAGATTGTAAAAAGTTTGTCTATTTTTTTTTGTCTATTTAAGTGTTGAAAATGACAAGGAAAAGATTACAACTGGGAAAGATAACCAGGCCAGAAACAAGCCACTCACTGGAACTGATGTGGTTGAGGTATTAGCCAAGAAAAAACATCTGGGAGAACTTGATTTTTACTGTCTCAAGGCTTCTGAAGATCCTCCTTATGGGTGCGAGTCACTGTTCATTTTCAGAAGCTTGATTTTAGCTTGATATAAATTTGTCTTTAAATGATCAGATATATTGTGGTTGACTTACTTGGTAAGCTAAATGTTTATGCTCTTTCTTTAGACCATATAACTTGCAAGTGATCTCTCGGAGTGATGCATGCGCCGATCACTACATCTTCTCCCCTACAACTGTAATACACATGCAGGATGGCTGCAGCATTGAGCTCTGGACCCTGGCAGAGTGGTATCGAGAGGCTGTGCTTTGTGAAGCTGTGAGAGAAATCCCATTTTTCAGAGATTGTTTACTGCGCAAGATCTTCAAAAGGTTATTCAACTTCAGCTAAATAATGCCGAGCAACAGGACACCCAAAAATGAGCAAACTCATTTATCATTTACTAATCCCCTATTTGTTCTAAAACAGTCTACGTTTACCGGACAATGTTGTAGACAAAATTGGAATTTGTTTTCACCACACATTAAAAAAAGGTTTCATGATTACATGACAAAGTTCACACATCTGGAACAACAGCCAAAACACATATGCCAGGCCAGTATTTGGCATTGTTATCTTGGTGGGTCAGCGCTGATGTGTATGTAGAAATTGCAGTTCAGTAAATTCACATTTTACTGATGAAGCGTAAACAAAATCTTAAGCAAAAACAACAAGTGGTGGAAAGAGTAAATGTACCATTACTTGCCAAAACTGCAAGTTGTACTGCAACTGCAAGTAGACTAAAAGTATCAAAAAGTAGCCTTCTAAAAGTACTTAAGCAGTGAGTTGTGACTAAGGGCTCTATTACACACTCGGCGCAATACGGCGCAAGATGTGTTTCTCCTAATGTGTTGCTATTTTCAGACCAAACAAACCTTAATTTTCTTTCGCCATGTTGTTTAAATAGCAAGTCCGTGTGTGTCACTTTGTGGACTCATGGGTGTTTCAGTCTAGAAAAGAGGTGTGTTAAGGCACATTGTTGGCACGTTGCTATTTTGAAGAACTAAAATAGACTGCTCTATAGACCAGCTAAAAGCAGGTCTAAAGTCAAAAGTCGCTTACACATTGCTTAAAACACACCGGATGTACAGCTGTACACAAACATCTTTACAAATGAAAAAGACATAAAAAATTTAAATATTACAAAATTATTACTTTCTACATAAAAATAAAAACCACTACCTCCATGCCTTCGTCATCTCTGGGGGCTTTTTTTAAATTATTTTTTTCATGATTTTGCTTTCTTGCTTATACTATATTGGTAATATTATTTATTACATGCATGTTTACATTTGTAAAAATGTAAATATTTACCTGTCAGGTTTTGGACCATATGGGGCTTAGCATGTGTGTTTATGGGGCATAGCATGTGTGTTTGCATATAACTATTTGACCACATTTCGTTATTATTGTTCATTTATTCGTTTGCTGAAAATTAGAACTGAATTAAGAAAATAGTTTTGAAACAAATCTTTGCGCTTAAACGAAATTCATCATGTATGCTAATGCATGTCTGTGCATACAACATCGTTTCCTTATCCACAAAAGAGAGAATGTGAAAGTAAAGGCAGATTGGAAGAGGCTCATTCTTTATCCTCGCCCTGTGCATGGTCTGTTTAATTGTATTCTCGCTAGTGAAGTGTTCAGTTTTTCCCCTTACAAAGTCTGCCGTGTAAATAGCAAATGTGCCATGGCACATGACTTCTAAAGGGAATTGGAGATGAGACTCTGATTGTTTTATTCTCAAAACACTCAGAACTCATAAAGAGAATAAGCACAACCCTGTCAGACCATGCGCCATGGCGCACAGCGTTTTTTTTAATCCATAAAATAGCAAAAGTGGATTCAGACACGCCCTGCACTTTAGTTCGTTAAAATAGAGCCCTAAGTCTTATTCAGTAATTTTACTCGACAGCCAACTTTGAAACACCTCTCAGGTGAAATAACGATTAAACATCACATTAGAGGTCTGCGTGGGACTAATTTTAAAGTTCCGCTCCCGCCCACTCTCGCAAGGTTTAATTCTGCACCTGACTGCTCCCACCATATATTCAGCCTTTACTTCACCCACTGCCTGACCCACCCCGTTTTCTACCTGACCCGACCATCCCTGCTAAATTTAGATCTGGTTTCCAAAATCTTGTGTTTAAATTGGGTACTACCAAGCGAGAGATAACAGATAAAAGTGTTGAGCAAGGATTGTAGGTTAAATGTCAGTTTTGTTTGCCCCTTTGTGATGAGACATGAGTGGCGCCTTAAACCTGAGGTTCCAGTTTTGTGACTGGACTTTAAGGTATTATCACATCGCGCAAAGGGTAATATTTTTCCATTCGTGCCTCTGATGCATGAAAAAGTCTCCAATGCATCAGACTTGCCTGATGTGGGTTTCCTAACTGTTAATGGACCATTTTCCAATGCAAGCTAAGGGACACATCTTTACATTGCTCCACATGTTGGTAAAGCCTGCTCTGAGGACCATTATGCAGATGATGCACACACAGAATGCGCAAAAAAAAAAAAACCTTTTTCAAAATGCACTGGTTATGTGTTTATTATGTCTAACAGTAGTAAGCACTGACTGTACCAACACAGATATACTGCTCCCGTTCAATTTACACCAGAGTTACCAACCGGTACCGCATTTTATTCTAAATTTATTCTCGTGCTTCAAGAAATCTTGTCGGGTCCCTCAGCTTCCGCAGTACAGCCGTGGGAATGCAGACCTCTACATCAATTTCTCCAAAACTGTATGACAGGCTTACAATGAAATTTCATATTTGTAATCACCAACAAAAATGAAACATCAGCTGTCTCTTAGGTTTGTTTCTAAATGTTCAAATCACAAAAATCAGCACTCAAAGGGAACGACATCAACCTCCTTTTTAGGTGTTTCAGTTCACACATTATTATTCTCTGAATAATGCCTCATTCGATCACACTGGTCTTCTGAAGTAATTCCCAACATGATCATGATGGCAAATCTCCTCCCAAATTGACAGGGGCCTCATTGATGACAAGTTTGTGGGTGCTTGAGTAGTTGCTGTCATAGGATGTACGTTTGTACTATACCTCGCATTCAAAAACCAGATATTTGTTTTCAAGTGTAGTTGGTTTGTTTAAAAGTAGAGATTTTAGGCTTCATGTGAATATATTTCTCATGTCTGTGAAGGAAGTATTCACTGGGACTCCAGAAGCTTCATAACAACTGCAGAAACTCGTAAAAACACGTCAGGTCCAAGTCCCTCCCCCTTTGAATTGTCTGTCTATTGTGATCGATGATTGGCTCCTGTACTAGAAGGCAGGGCTTTATTCGCCATATTGACTATTACACTTTTTCCCCATTCACAACTATATGAGTGACATTTGTTGTGTATTCTACAGTCTTTGGTAATAAGTATTAAGCAGGTGACACGCATGACGTCTTCACAAACAGATGCTAAAGGTTGACGTCAGTGTGCGTACCCTCATAAAAAACTGTTTAGACTTCTAAAAGGCAGGGCATGAGTATTTGTAAGTCGTAACTTTTCACCACTGACAACAATACTACCACGTGTTTGTTTGCGATTGCCTTCTACATCTCTCTAAACAGATGTACCATGCTTGCGTCTGACATCATTGTTTTCAAAGATTCTTGTTTTTGGGTGTTTACATGGGCATGGCAATGGTGGCATTTTCAGATTTATGCATTTCAAGTCTCAAAAACGATCTTGTTATGTAAGCCCAAGAACCGCAAAAAGGTTTCCAGATATTGGCTGAAAACATTATTAAAACGTAAATGGCCCCTGAGGTTTTCTTAAGTTGATTAAGAAAAGAAAGTATTTTGAAGGATGTTGGAAACCAGTAGCCTTTGACTTCATAGTATTTTATTTCTTAAAATTGATACCAAGTGCAATTGGTTTGTTATATTCAGAAGAAAAAAAAAACTTAAAAAAATGGTTTGGATCCACGTGAGAGTTGTGAGTGCAGTTTTATTTTTGGGTGAACTGTTCCATTAACTTTGGAATATCTTATATAGTCCTATATACATGCAGTTTTCTAACTCCTTGACAACTTTTTCAGGTGGCACAGAAATGTCCACAAGGTTACAGTCAAACGGAGGATTGACATTCTTCCGTCTCAGCTGCTGATAGCAGTGCCCCAGTTCAGGAATGCATTATTGCATCTTGCCAGGTTTTTGTCCCAAAATGACCCTATAAGACATGTTAAAAATTTAATTAAAATGTGCTGCTATAAAGATTCACATTTTTGCTTATCTCAAAAACCTCTTTTATTATTACTCCTAGATTAATTGAGGAGCTAAAGCAGGTCAGGTGGCTGCCACAGGATCCTTTAAGGACGTACACACTCTTGGATTTTCAAACAGCACTCCTGGAAAAGAAGCGGACAGCTCAAGCTTCTTTAGATAGGTTTCTACATTGCCAGGCTGCAGTACTTAATACGGTATGATATACAACATTCTGTTTTTATTGTGTCATTTAAAAAACCCTAGGACTTTCTTCCTCTCCTGGAATGCAAAGCAAGCTATTTTGTAGAACGTTAAAGCTGCTCTTCTTTGATTGAAAGTGAATCGAGACACTAAAAATTAAACTCTGCAATCAATTTGAATTCTTTTCTATATGTCTAGCATACCAACTCGATCTCATGAGAAACTGTAACTATTTTACATTTTGTCAGTTTAGTGGCTAATTTCTATGAATTTGTATGAATTAAGTCCTACGAAAATGTATGATTTGTATGATTTTGAAAATTTAGGAACTGTCATTGGGGGATGAGCAAATCATATAAACTGTATGAATGAGATTGTATGAACTCAAAGAAATTAGCCACTAAATCAAAAGCTTACGAATTGCCGTGAGATAGCCTTGAGCATACGTATATACAGTAATAATAATTTCAAAAGATCTTTAGTTCATGCCCAATTGTGACCCTAGACTACAAGGTTAAAATTTTGGAAATTGAGACAATAAGGTAATAATAAGCTATCCATTGATGTATGGCTGAGATGCAACTATTTGAAAATCTGAAATCTGTAGGTTAAAAATATATATAAATTTCTGTTGTGAAATTCAATGTGCACACCTAATTTGCTCATACATCATTAACTATGTGGATGTTTTGACACAGTGTAACGAACCCAAAGCGCGTTCACCCACTTCTAGTGACTAAAGTGATTTTAAACACCTGGGTCACATGACTAAAATGATCTGAAGCATCCAAGTCACGTGACTAAAGCAATTCAAATCATCGGACATTTCAGAAGTGTTTAGAGTTTTTTTTACAGTCACTGTTTGAGACCTGGTGAATCTGCGTATGAATGACAGGGTTGGAAACGTGAAATGTGCGTGTCCGCAAAGTAAGTGTGCTGCAAATGTCCTGAGTTTGAATCTCGACTATGTATTTTAATATTGTTAAGTTTTATGACCAATACAGGACATAATTATTCACAAAGTGTTTATTATGATGTCAGACCAATGTTAAAACAAAACACATTACAATAACAGAGCATTTCAAGAGTTTACACTTAGCTCATGACTCACGAAAGCTTGTTTGGCATGCTGTCCCAGGAGAGAGCCCTGAGCTCAAGGCATTCCTTAAGTCCAGGGCTCCCTCCCTTTGTGGGGCGAGGAGAGAGATTGAGCTCAGGGCGATCTCAAAACTCCCCCGCAGCTAAGGCCAAGGTGAACTTCCTGAGAGCGAGATGACTAGTAAAAGAGACTTAGGTTTAAGAGGTCTATGATGCAGAGCAATTTTTTTGGCTTTGGGAGAGAACTGAAAACCCTGGGGGGCCAGCTGGTTTAATCATGAGCACGTACTCCTCTCGAAATTAGTTTAATAAATTAAACTTCACTTAAAACCTAATGTCTATAGACTGATTTCTCGCAGCCACCATTTTAAAAGCTTATAGCTGCATCCCCCTTGATTCGAACCCATTGTCTCTGCATGGTAGCTGGAACTCTCACGGCTCCACTAAATCACTTGAAATATCAATTCTACAATGTGGAGTATAATTCCTCAAATTGTGTAATTGTTTGAAGCTGTTCCAAAGTAATACATAAAAAATTGCGACTATGTGTTGCTGTAGAGACAGGTTTCGAAACGTTTTAAAGCTTTGACACATTTGCTTCAACTGTTTTAGTGTATCATGAAGCCTCGCTCCGCTCACCAACCAGATGATTTATCAGAATGTTAAAGTCCCCATGAAATGAAACATTTTTGGATTTATTGATATTTTATTAGCCTTATTTTAAGGCAGTGGTTCTCGATTGGAGTCCTCGGGCTTCTCCGCCCTGCACATTTTGTATGTCTTCCTTACGTAACACAACTGATTCAGTTTCTCAGCTCGTAAACAGAGAGATCCATGAACCCAAGGATCAGAATTGAGAACCACTGCCTTAACCTATTGTTTATAATTCAGTTCAGCAAAAAACAAACAAAAATAATAAATGAGCATTAACGAGCAAAACAGAATACTCCCAAATTCTAGCATTTGACAAACATAACAAAGCAAAAAGGGGAAATCTAAATCTTTACTCTACATAAAGGGAATTTAGCGTGTTGTGCGAGTGACTGTGGAGTCCATGGGAACTTTTGGTAGTACCAGGATTTCAGTTCTGTTTCAGATGATTTGACGGGAAGATGTTGAACGTAGCACATCTAAAAGACATTTTACTCACGAAGAGAACATCCAAGTAGTCCAGGATTTTCTGGTAAACAACTCTCTTTATTAGACACTACGCTATTATGGCAAGTCGCGTCTCAGTAAACACTCGCTCCACCTTCACTTCTGCTAAGCTCCAGCTTCTTCCTCCAACCCACACAGCCAACCACAGAACACCTCTTCCTTTCTTGCTGCCTGGGTCCCTCTATTGATCCATTTTTATATTTTTTAAGAATTGAGGGATTTCCACATAAGGACTCAGAAGGCGGGCTGTAATGTGGTTGTTAAACCTCGCATCGCCATTATAGATACTATTCACTGCATCTTTTTTTTACTGACCACTTTTGTAATGTTTTGTTCGTTCATTCATTCATTTTCTTGTCAGCTTAGTCCCTTTCTTAATTCAGGGTCGCCACAGCAGAATGAACCGCCAACTTATCCTGCAAGTTTTTACACAGCAGATGCCCTTCCAGCCGCAACCCATCTCTGGGAAACATTTACACACACTCATTCACTACAGACAATTTAGCCTATCCAATTCACCTGAAACCAGAAACACCAACTGAGTCGAGGTTCGAACCAGCAACCTTCTTGCTGTAAGGCGACAGCACTACCTACTGCGCCACTGCATCACCCGTAATGTTTTGTTATATTGTGCAAATGTACAAAATACAATGTAATTGTGTGGAAGAGAGAAACTCTGGCATCAGAAGTTTCTCAAGAAACGCCGGCCAAACAAGTTCAGAATAACAGAAAGCTGCCAGCCAAGACACATCACAGTTATTACTTGTTACAAACATAGTATTCATATGCATCTTCTCCTGCGTTTCACGTTAAGATTCTTTCCACTTATTTCATCACATTCTACATCCTTTTCCTTCCAAAATGAGTTGTTGGTCTCCTATGGCTGCATGAATGCATTTGACAATATGAGTATTTACTCTAGGGATGCTAAAAACGTTTTAGACCCCTATTCAAAGTTGTATTTTGTGTCATCACTTTTTACCAAAACACATCTTAAATAAAACCAAGTCTAAATAGGGCCTGAAAGGTTGTCAATTTTTTTTGGCTGAACTATTCCTTTGACATTATTAAATATTCATTGCACTTATCATCTACTTGCAGGTGAAGGATAAGAGTTATCAAGCATGCCAGGACCTCCAAATGGAAGTAGAAAACGTAAAGCTTTACCAGAGCAGTCAATCCTTACACCTTCAGGTCTCCTACCTTAGAAAGCTACAGAAAGAGCTCAGTCAGGCAGAACAAGCCATACAGTGGCTGGGAAACCTTGCATCTCTGGCTGATCACATGACTGTCCAAAACCTAGTCACAATCTCCAAAGGGGAGATCACAGCTTTCCTGAACAACGTTTTAAATGTGAGAATCAAGGTTTTAATTGTGAATTTTGAATTACATGTAAGATTGATGTATTTTTCTTGTTTTACAAATGCACATCATTTAAAAAACTTTCAGAGAAAACGGGAAGAACAGAGCGGTCTCTTCCAGGTGGAGATTATATTTGGAACAGATGGTCAACTTTCTGTTTTTCCTCCATTACACTTGTTTCAGGAAGTTTTACATGAAGCAGTGTTATCTGTAGAGGATTCAATACTTCAGGTGAGAAGTCATCGTGCACCAGATGGTCGAATTAAACAATACATGCATCGTGTATTAATAATACCCATTTTGTTATCTAATCTGTAACCTTCATTTTAGCTGTGTAAATCCTTTTAATATTTAATTGTTCACAAATAAAGACAAGTGTGCTCTTTTAAAAACATTTAAACATACTTACCAGGGGCGGACTGGGACAAAAAAATCAGCTCTGGCACTGTAGCCACACCAGTCCACATTACCACACCGACACAGCCCCATCCACGGACACGCATATTCACTATATACATTGGTATACAGATGGTGAAATAATATAAGCAGTTCCATATGTAATAGATATTTAAACATTTAATGTTTGTGACTGGAACAAAAACAACCCATTTATAACAAATTTGTACATGCAATCATTTCATTTATTTATTTTCTTTTCGGCTTAGTCCCTTTATTATTCTGGGATCGCCACAGCAGAATGAACCCCCAACTTATCCAGCATATGTTTTACGCATCGGACGCCCTTCAAGCTGCAACCCATCACTGGGAAAGGCCTATACACACACATTCACATACATGCACTACGGACAATTAGGCCTACCAAATTCACCTATAGCACGTGTTTGGACTTGTGAGGGAAACCGGGAGGAAACCTATGCAAACTTCACACAGAAACACCAACTGACCCAGCCAAGGCTAGAACCATTGACCTTCTTGCTGTGAAGCGACATCACTACCCACTGCACTGCACCCTTTTGAGACTATTTCAGTTAATTTTATGCATTTGGCAGCGTCTGATTTTAGAGCAATTTTTTGCTTTCTCTGAGCTTTTCGGCATCGCCTTTCCTTTTTTACGGTCCATCTCTGACAATTAGCTTGTGTTGCACTTACTGTTTGTTTAACATTCTTGCCAGATTTTGATTTCGTCCGCGTAACTTCTGATTGGGTCGGCCCATCTCGAAACCAGGCTTAACACTTATTATTATTATTACTATCATCATCATCATCACCATAATATTTACATCTTGCAAGAGATAAAAGCTGTCTGCATGTAAAAACTCTATACTAAAAAAATAGCATACCGGCCCACATTTAAAAAATGGCCAGTCCGCCCCTCATACTTACTGCGTAAATGATCTGTTTCTACAGGTGTTTGACTCCTGCAGTTTGTCATATGACTCTAAAGGCTGTTTGCCCACCAGTTGTGTTGAAGATCCTATTGAAGGTATCCAGCACATCATCACATACAGTATACAGTGCTCAGCATATATAAGTACACCCCTTACAAATCTCTCATTTAATAAAATATTTTCTATAGGATGCTTTACAATATTATATTTGTGCATATACATCAGATAATTCACTACTGAAGCTAAATCTTGAGCTAATCTAACAAAATAACTTTACAATTATAGTTCAAAAATTAGTACATCCGCATTTATATGTTATAGAAAAATATTCATTCTTTCATTTTCTTGTCAGCTTAGTCCCTTTATTAATCCGGGGTCGCCACTGCAGAATGAACTGCCAACTTATCCTGCAAGTTTTTACGCAGCGGGTGCCCTTCCAGCCGCAACCCATCTCTGGGAAACATTCACACACACACACTCATACACTACGGACAATTTAGCCTACCTAATTCACTTGTACCGCATGTCTTTGGACTGTGGGGGAAACCGGAGCACCCGGTGAAAACCCACGCGAAGGCAGGGAGAACATGCAAACTCCACACAGAAACGCCAACTGAGCCGAGGTTCGAACCAGCAACCTTCTTGCTATGAGGCGACAGCACTACCCACTGCGCCACTGCCTCGCATAGAAAAATATTAAATACAAATTTAAAAAAGAGGAAGAATCAAGAGAAGCAAAAAATATATATACATTTTGGTGAAATGTTGTAGTTGCAGTAACTTAATTGTATTATCTTTCCATTTTTAAAGATGTTGTGACTAAAATACTATTTTAATAACAATATCTGTTTAATAAATCTGTTTTGTTCCAAATGCACCAATATTTATTACCCATATTCACTGGGAAATGGATAAAAATATTCATTTTCAAAATGGCAAATATGCTGAGCACTGTACCATTTCACCCACAATTTAAAAGTCTATCATATTTTACTCACCCTCCTCTTGTCTTTCTTCTCTTGAGCACAAAAAAAGGTATTCTGAGAATGTTGATGAGTAAAAAAATTAATTGTACTCCACTGACCCATTGATATTTTTCCTACAATGGATTCTGAGGTAAACTGTCAGCGCATACTCTACTAATTTAGAGAACTTGCTTGTTAGGAAAGCTCCATGAAGGGATTTTTTTCCCACTGACATGTTCCATAGTGTTCACTGCTTTCTGCCCTCTGCAAAAACTGGCAGACCTTTCAGACATAGTGTTTATTCAAATGTAATCATGAGCATTGCATCAAAAAGTCATCATGCATACTTTTACACCCTTTGAATTGAACACATCTTTTTCTGTCTGGAATATACTGTCATACAGGACACTTAGGCCCCGTTTACACTAGTACGTTTTAGTTTTAAAACGGCATTTTTGAATGAAAATGATGTGTGTCCACACTGGCGTTTCATCCAGCATTTCTGAACAACTCTCCGTTCACAGTATACCACTGAAAACACACATCACGTGACCACACATAGATGCACTGCAGCAATGAGAGCTGTGCACGTCAGACTGCTCATCAAGAATCTACCGCTGGATCTAATGTTACTCTATTTGTTAAATGTGATATTTAGTTCATCTTGTTGTCTACATCTAACAACATATTCCCCAACTTTGGTCTTTTGAATTTATTACTTGTTCTTGGGTAACGTGTTTTGGCTGAGCGCAAAGATAAATTAGGTTAATATATTAATGTATGTAACCACGTACACTGATTCTGCACATTTGACTGATTGCTTGCATTTATTTCCTATAATGTATAAACTTATTGTACGTTATACTTTTATAATGGCCATTATTGATTAATAAGACGAAAAACAGGGTATGTTTCGTATTTTTAAAGAAAATGAAAGGAGGCGTTAATGTTATAGGCTATGTTTTGTTATAAAAATACATGCAGTGAAGATGAAAGTCATATAAACATGTATCTACATGATGCCTCGACATTTTTGGTGTCTGCTTAGTTGCTAATAGCAAAATGAAAATAGGCAGTTCCTTATATGTTTTCATTTTATTGTTAAGAAAGTGAAACAACTTAGCCAGGGTGATGAAAATGAGGTTATAAAGTACACTGTTTCCTTTGAAGATTTACCCAACGTGTCTTCGGCAGTTTGCTTTCCATATCAAAGTCTAAACTTACAAAGAAAGTATGGAAGACTGATCTTTGTTTACTTAATAATATAGAGGAAAAATCCCCAGTCAGATAGGTGAATGTCTGCAGCCCCGCCTCCGTTTTCAGATGTCTCTGTTTTCCCACATCTACACGGAACAGCAGTGTTTTAGAATGAAAACGGCCTCTTCAGCATTTCCAAAAAGCTCCGTTTTCAGCCCTCGAAATCTCTGGCGTAGTGTGGACAGATGGAATAACCATAGCAAAACTTATGCGTTTTAAAACTAAAACGTATTAGTGTAAACAGGGCCTTAAAGTCAAATAGGAAAAACCTTGAAAGTGGAAAGAGGAACATCCAAAATGTGCAAAGAGGGGTTACAAGGAAAACAGAACACCAAAATTACCAAACTACAACAGTTTATAGGGGGACCAATAGCTTAAACCCAAACATGACCAGTCTGTCAGATAAAGAAGAGCCAAAGAGATTCAATAATAAAAAAAAAGTTTACTGAAGCTAGTTTGCAGTCAGCAGAAGCCAGCTTCAACACTCTAAAGAGTTAGTAGGCCAGTCTGCTTACAATCTCAAACAGCAATTATACTCTCACATAACGTTATTAACTGTGTCATACATATAGGTGTTTAACCTGATTGGTTAAAAACACAGACAGACTTAGAAAATTTTAATGTGTGTGTGTGTGTGTGCGTAATTACAAAAAATATCTTCCAATAATCACATACAAAAGTCAGACAGCCACTAGGGTATTCAGAGCTAACCCCAGACTTGTAATACTGATCCACACCAATAGAACACACATAAACACACACAAAGTACAATCTTTTATTACTCAGTGCTGTTTAGTGTACTCTCTGCTTTCTTATCAAAACTGCTTCAAAGTTGGTACAATCGACATCCAAACTGGCAGCTTACATACAAAGCAATTTACTTTAAAATATATTTCAAATAACTCAGGAAAAAATTGTTTCCAATTTTTCAAGAGTCCAGGCCCACTCTATAGGTTTCTATGTGTAACGCGGGGAGTGACAGAGACAACTGAGTAGCATTCACGAGCAGGTTTATTGGAGTAGTCAGGCAAGCAATGGTCAACACAGGTGCAAACATATGTATAAAGGAAGTCCAGAATCATAGTCAAAAGTATCAGGCGAGAGGTCAAAAGGCAGGCGGCAGACATAGACAAAAAGGCTAACAAGGCTAAGGTCAAAACACAGGAAAACAAGACAAGGATAACGCGTTGTAATGTCACTTTGCAGCTAACAAGACTGCAATGTGAATGAGTGAGTGTGCTGCTTAAATAGTGTGTGCAATCAGTCTTTGACAATGCTCAGGTGGTGCGACTGTAATCAGTCTAAATGAGGAAGCATGTGTGAGTGTGAGCAGAGTGCATGTATGAAAATGTAGTGCAGAAATGATTGATTTGTAGTCCAGAAGTATTGTGTGCGAGATCCAGCGATCTAAAGAGTTACGTTCACTGGTGATCGTGACACTATAACCTTTGACCTAGCTTGGTAGATCCTGAGGAAACAAATCATTTGGCATTCAGAAAAAGCAATGACACACACATACTATTCCAGATTTAATCTGAAGCGGGATGACACTAAGGTCATAATATAATCTAGGCTCTTAAACATTCAACTTTATTAATAATCATAACGAGATGGGAAATTATACGTGTTACTCCATCCTGGAGCTGACATCCATCAAAACACCCGCATCATCAAGTTTAGTGTAAACATCTCCTTAGATGTTTCCACTTTGGGTACTGTCATCTGTCTGACTACCAACATTCTTCAAAATATCTTCTTTTGTATTCGACAGAAGAAATACTCATAGGTTTAGAACAACTTAAGTAAATAAATAAATGTAAATTAGAAAAATGTAATATTTGAGTGAACTACCCCTTTAAATAAAAAAAACTGTCTTATTTAACCATATACAGGATGTAGCAAAACATTCTTACATTTTTTCTTGTCTTTTCAGAATTTAAAGACAAAGTTTTTGAAGTAACAGGTCCTGACAGTGAGTCATCTCTAAAGGAGCTTGAAAGGATGTCCTCCCAAAAAGACAGGTCACCCCAAAGCATAAGGCCAGTCAAAATGAACTCCCTGAGAGTTCAGGCGCAAAGAGTGCAAGGCCATTATCAGCCTCTGCCCTGGAGACTGCTGGAGTGGAACCTGAAAGTTCATGTTGAAACACAGGAGATTCAGAATGAGCAGGACAAGATTACTCAGGTAGTCAGATTTTTCATCTAGACATTGTGTCTGATTTAGGATCATATGAACAACCATGTCTATAAGAACATAGACACATCAATTAGAATTATCATTTCTCAAACCCCATAATTGGTTATGCTGATTTTCTTGTAGGATGCTATTACAGAGGTGTTCCAGCTGTGTGAGAACCACTCTTGGTTGATAGATGTTCATTTGTTCACCAGTCAGTGGGGTTCAGATTCTCCAAAAACCTTGCGTGGATGTTCTCCTCTGAAATATGAGGAATTAATCAAGAAACTTCAGTTTTGGATGGACAAAGTCCACAACGTTCCTCAGTTCTTCAACACATCAAATAAGTTGTTTACTGTTGAGATATCCAACATCAAAAAACAAATAGGTATATTTTCAAATGTTCTTAATTTCTAAATGGTGTATTCATAACTAAAAATCTGTCATTTGTAAAACATCTGTAATATAATACATAATGTGTGTGAATGGGATTATTTGCTGATGTAAAAGAAATAGCTTGTTTCAGTATATGCCAGTGAGTTCCTGTAATTTGAAACAATTACAGTCACTTCTTTAGAGTAGGGATGTTCAATTTCTAGCTTTTCTATGCATTAATATTAGTTACATATAATTAAAATGGACCATTTGATCCAATATTGTGCTTATTAGCTTAGCAACATGCTAACACATAACAAGCACTGAGACTTTGATTTTGGCCTTTTGTTTGTCCATAGTAATTAATTTATGTTTTACAACATAAATTCACAACAATCACAACATTTTGTCTGAAGCCACTGACTATAAATGATAGATTAATAGTATAATCCCACAGACTAATGGTGACAAAACTATGTATGTATACATTACATACACTCTCAGAAATAAAGATACGCGAGCTGTCACTATGATGGTACCTTTTTGAAAGGTGAACATTTTTACTTAATGGGTCCACATTGGTACCTTAAAAGTATACATTAGTATCTAAAAATTTTAAGAGGAACACTTTTGTACTTTTTAGGTACTAATATGTACCCTTGAGGTATTAATATACAAATTTGTACCTTTTGAAAAGGTACCACCCCAGTGACAGCTCGCGTACCTACTAAATTTGTGTTAGTCTGCTTAAGTGTTAGTTTTAAAATGCTGATTTCCTGTCTTGTTTTGTGTTAAGGTTCCAAGTTAAACATCATTGCCAAGGATGTGCCAAAGTTACTGTATGAAGATTTGCAGATACGCTCTAAGAATCTAATTTCTCAGCTGAAAAGAGCTGTGGAAATCATGCAGTCTGAACCAAATTCGTTTCACAAGTTCACCGTTTTTGCAGACATGGTATTAACTCACTTCTTTATCAGTGCTGGTCAGTCAGTGTAAACTGGAGGTAATTGGACGTAATTGGATTTTATACAGGTAAAGCAAAGTGAGAAGATGTCAGGAAACATGCAGCAGGAACTGAAAGACCTCCACTCTTTACAAGAAAGTGTGCGACAGAATTATACACAAGTGGCTTTGAATGATATGATCTCAATGAAGCAGGTACTATATATATGTATGTAATTGATTTTAATCAAATTGCAAAATCTAACAACCACTTTTTTCTGCAGGTAGTTGACTTGTGGGATTGCTTAGTTCCACTAACAAAACAAGCTGCAGACAAAGTTTCCCAACAGCTTCCTTCTATGCTGGAAACATTAGACAGCAATGTTTCCTCATTAGTGAACAAATTAGACAACCTGGTTTCAAGAGCCACCTCTGGACCCTATCTTGACCCTGACCAGAATGCCATGGAAATGCTTGTCCAGCTAAACACACTGTGCAGTCAATTCTATGTGATCGCTGAACAGTTTAATGATCAGAGCAGAGCCAGTGAAATTCTGAGAGGTAGGAAAATAAGTCCTAAAACCTAAACAAAGCAATGTCTTCCAATTTTGATGCAGTAGTTTAATGTCAGTGATTTTTATTAATTTTTTTTCAGGTCATCAACTAGATCTCACCTTTGTGGGAGTAGGACAGCAGAGAATTGAAGCAAGGAAAGGACTCTGGGAACTGATGAGCATATCTTCCACGCAAATCCAAGAGTGGAAATTACTACATTTCCGAAAGGTTTGTAGTTATCGAAAAACATTTTTATTTGATAGTTTAATTATACCAACGTCCCTTTAAAGGGGAATTCCACTATGATATAATATTTTAAACTTTAGTTGATGTGTAATGTAGATGTGTGAACATAAACAACATCTCTGAATGTAAGACCTCAAAGTTCAATGCAAAGGGAGACATTGGCTTTTACAGTGTTAGCTCAGCAAAACCTACAGCGAATGAAGTTTGGGGTCTACAAAAAATACATCCGGGTTAATAATGTCATTGTCACGATTACCAGCGATCGTATTTCATAAGATCGCTGGATTTCACTGACTATAACCATGGACTACAAATCCGCCATTTCTGGACTACATTTTCATACATGCACTCCACTCACACGCACACATGCTTCTAGACTGATTACACTCACACCACCCAGATGTCTCGGTGGTGCTGGCAGGGCGAGACGTCTGGGTGGTGTGAGTGTAATCAGTCTAGATCAGGAAGCATGTGTGAGTGTTAGTGGAATGCATGTATGAAAATGTAGTCCAGAAATGGCGGATTTGTAGCCCATAGTTATAGTTAGTGAAATCCAGCAATCTTATGAAATACAATCGCTGATAATCGTGATAGTCATAAACCTTTCAGGTTACGCACATACACCCCACACAGTGAAGGGACATGGCCAGAGGTGCTGTAAAGTTATAACAGAGACACTTCCTGGTGATGTGGAGCTGATCTGTGAATCACAGCACATTATGTTAGCTGACCAATCAGAGCCTTTAGAGGGCGTGCCTTTCAGAGGAACTAAAAAATATGACAGTCGTTTTCATGTTAGCAGAGTAGCTGTATATAATCAAAGTAGAATATATGAAAAAATAACGTGATTTTCTACAAATGAAGCATGAGAACACATTGCTTAGCACCCCATAAATGCAACCAAGCTTTAAAAATACACTGTGGACCACCACTTTAAGGCAAGTCATTTCTCTCGACGGCCTTCTTTGAAATGCCTCTCGGGTAATCTGTCTGAATGGTGAAAAATCAAATTCTTCAAAACTGTTGGCCAAGCTTACAATTACATTACATATTTGTAATCACCAATAAACTTAAACAGCAACTGTCTCATGTTTTTAAATGTCTGAATCAAACAAAATTGGCATATTTTCAGGTTTCTCAAGCTAATGCATATGCACACTCAAAAGGAACGAGATCATGCCACCAACCTCATTTATGGCTGTTTAACATATTATCATCCTCTGGATAATGATTGCCTGATCACGCTGCTCTTCTTAAGCAATTCACAACTTGGTCTTGATGGTGAATCTAGTCCAGAAATGAGAGCAACTCTTCGTTTACAAATTTGTGGGCATTTGAGTAATTGCTGTCATGGGATGTGGATCAGGCAGGATGGACTGTATGTCACAATCATTTCATACAGATTACAAAACCGAAAAGCTTTTGTTTTCAAGTGCACTTGTTTCATTTAAGAGTACAGATTTTAAGCTTTATGTTGATATATTCATTGTGTCTGAAAAGCAAGTATTTGCTGAGATTCCAGCAGTTTTGCTGACCAACAAACTATCGTGAAAGCACACGTCTGGTCCGAGTTTCTCCTCAGAGAAATGTCAGTCTATAGGGATCAATGATTAGCTCGCCATATTGACCCTTACACTTTTCCCCATTAAAACTATACATTGACATGTCTTGTATATTCTATAGTCTTTGATTATACATAGTTTTCAACTTCTTTTTTTGCATTTGCATCATTACAGTTTGTGGTGACTAAAGCCCAAGACGTGGTTGGTTCCTGGATACAAAAGGCAGAAACATTTGCTAAAGTCATACCTTTCCATGATGCATTGCTGCAGAAAAACCTGCAGATTTTACAGGCCTTTAAACAGTTCCTTTCTGTATTGAGTAAGCTGATTAGTCCCACTCTGAAGCACAAGCACTGGAGAAACATCTCAAAGGGTAAGATGGCTTAGCAACGCTAGATAGCATAGCCAAATGACATTGATGGCTTAGCCAGATTTAGCCACATGAGTGTTTTGTAAATAATATGTAGGAACTAAACATCTGTATGTTTTCTGTAGCAATTGGTCTGGTGTATGACCCAGAATGGAAATTAACAGTAGCTGATCTCTTGTCCAAAGACCTGCAGAGGCATCAAAATAAAATCAATAAGGTTTAGTAGTACTTGTTTACATTGAAAAACATGAATATTTTTGGGATTATTGTAAGCTCTGAGTTGTGGATGTTGATTGGCTTTCAGATTTGTCTTGATTCCAAAGCTGAGACAGACATGGAACAGATGTTCAGAGCTCTTCAGAGGCAATGGGAAACAGCAGAGTTCCATCATAAAAGGTTCATTATTGCTGTCCAGCAACAGCAGACTCCACAACTAGGTGATGTCTTACCTCAAAATGCACCAAAACATCACATTAGTGATGGTGGAACATTCACTATTACTGGTGAGTGATATCCTCAGTTATTCAACTGGTCTCCTCTGGTGGTACTGATAATGTTGTCAATCTGTCTATTTCTTTACAGGTATAGAGACACTTCTGGCTCATTCTAAGGAAAGTGTTCTGATCCTTTCCGACATGCTGCGTTCTCAATATGTTGATGAGTTTCAGAAAGATGTTGAACACTGGCATCTGTTTTTACAAGAGCTGGGTATATTCCTGAGAAAAACATAGAAGTCAATAATGTATATTTAGGAAGTAAAAGATGTTTTGCAATATTAATTTCTTGTTTTACTTTGTCTCTTTCATTGCTTGATTTACTACAGATGAATTGCTTGATATATTTGAGAGATATCAGCAGAAATGGATCTTTATAAGCCGAACATTCAATGAAAATGTGCATCAAAAGTTTGAGTTGGTATGTTTTTTTTTATTTGATGCTTTTTTGTTTACTCAGTTCAAGCAATTTCCTTTAACTAATCAACAATTCTTCTGTTGCAGCAAGATAAGTTTCACCCGGCAGATAAGTTGTTTCGTGAAATCATTGAGATCACAGTCAATGACCCACATGTATGTAGTTTTGTTCATCTGAGTACAAGAACAGAGTTCAGTGACACTTTACAAGGTCAAAGTCTACATGCTGCCTTTCTGAATGGATTCACAACAATGGAGGAGATTTCCAATCATTTTCTTAATGTATTGGAGTCAGCACGCAGCCAGTTCCCCAGACTCTACTGTCTCAGTGATGGAGAGTTGATAAAACTTCTTTCTTTACAACTTCCAGCACCTTCCTCCCTTTTACAAATCATACAGAAATGCTTCACTGGAGTGAAGCAACTTGATGTTCAAGTCGAAGGTAATGTCTGCAGTACACATGACTTGGCAGCTCTTACTAATGAGCGAATGTTGGTACATGGCATATATGGAGAATTTGATGAATACGTACCCTTCATATGTCCACTTAAGTCAAACCTCAATCCTGTGGCTTGGCTTGGTTTATTTGAACAAAAGTTAAATCAAGCAGTGAAACTTAGGTTTGAAAAATGCTTAGCCATCCAGCAAAAATCGAAGCATAGAAAGCTTTCTAGAGACCCAGACCTGATTGGGCACAACAAGAGTAACAGTTCTGAAGTAGCTCATGAAGAGCTTTTAAAACTAATATCTCAGTATCCTTTGCAATGTCTTTTGGTGGCAGAAGAGGTGCTGTGGTTTAGTAGAATCCAAGAGTCAAATTGTACAACTGCTGACATGTGGAAGACAATAAAGTGCCAAAAAGCTGCACAACTGCAATATTTGTGCCAGCTTATCAATGATAATTCCACAGATTCAAATAAGAACCCGTCTCGGCGCATCTTGACAGCTCTGCGTGCCTTGATTATGTTGACCTTAAAGCACTCTTGCCAAGCCGATGGGCTTGTCAAAGTGAAAGGAGATTTGGAGACCTCTTTTGAATGGCAGAAGCTTATGAAGTATTACCTTATTCCAAATGCAAATGCCATTGCTAGTGATTTACTTCCATCTCCAGAGGATCAGTCTGTCTGTGTTGATATTCTGCGCACACAATTGCCATATGGCTATGAATACATTGGACCTGAGAACTGGACCATGGTGAATACCCCTTCAACTGAACAAGCTTACATGGGCATAATTCTTGCTCTTTCCAGTTTCAAGTGTGCTTTCGTCAGTGGACCCTACATGTCAGGCAAGCAGCATGCTGCTGTGCAGCTGGGTTACGCACTGGGTCGACAAGTGGTTATATTGAAGTGTTGCTCAAGCACTAGATCCTCAGTCATTTCCCAAACGCTTCTAGGTGCTCTTCAAAATGGAGCTTGGCTAGTACTTGATTCAGTGGATTTGTTGGAACAAGGGACATTGTCTGATTTGGGACAACACTTGACCGAAATACATCAAAATTTATCAGCAGTTCAAAGACAAACACAAGAAAAAGAACATGAGTTTTTCGAGGTGGAATGTCACATTGCTGGGAAAAAAAATATACCGGTCAAGCTTACTTATGGATGTATCACAATCTCAGCTAATGGCTACTCAACTAAGATGCCAGAAAATTTGAGAGCTGCGGTGAGGCCTGTCACACTGATGAAGCCACACTACAGAATCATTGCAGAAGTGATGTTGTTGTCATATGGGTTTTCTGAAGCTGCTGATTTAAGTCGCCGCCTGGAATGTCTCTTTAGGCTTGCAAAGGATTTACATTGCCTTCCTGATTTTGTCAGTGGACATCAGACCTCTTGGCTTGTCCTTCTCAGAAATGTGATTTCTTCCTCTGGAACACATTTAAACCTCTTTCGTCATTTGAAAGAAACTGACAAGTTCAGAGAACATTTTAAGTTTGCCAATCAGCCCAAGAAAATTATGAATGCTGATTTAGAGGAGCAAGCTACAATCAAAGGGGTGCTGTCAGTCATGCAGAATACTGTCTCAGATCCAAAGAGAGCAACAAAGTTTCATAAAATATTTGAGGAAACCTTTCCAAAAGTAAGGCACTTTGCAAGTCTACAACAGATTATTGATGAAGAAGAACAAAATATTTTAAGAAATGCAGTGAAAGATGAGTTGCAGCATCAAGGATTTCACGCAGACGCACAGATGCTTGATAATGTGTTGATCCTACATCAAGCTTTGAAGGTTTCCAATGTTATAGTGCTCCTTGGGCCAGCAGGTTGTGGCAAAACAACTTTATATCAAACCATAGCAAGTACATTTCAGAAACTTTCCAGAATTCTTGATGTTGAATCTACAGGTCAGCATAAAGGAGATTTCAAAGACGACTATCATGAGTTGCCTATGCCATGTTGCCCTCCTGTGAGCATTGAGGTTATATTCCCCAATGCCTTGACCCACAAACAATTTTTCGGTGGTTATTTTGACATGGACAGTTCCTGGTTTGATGGAGCTTTCACTAAAGCATTAAGACGCTCAGGACAGATCACCCCTTCCAAAAGAAAGAAAGCTGTGCAAACCCAATATGTGAATTGGATTGTGCTAGATGGCGATCCAGTCGGCGAACCTGCTTGGTTGGACTCTTTGACAACTCTTCGTGATCTTGAACATCCTCATCTTTACCTCTCATCAGGAGAGAAAGTTGAACCATCGAAACTGAAAATACTAACTGAGATCACAAACCTTGGTGATTCAACACCCTCTGTAGTGGCACACTGCAGTCTAGTGTATGTTTCTGGTGAGAACCTGTGGAGATCTGTGTGGGAGAGTGAGATGGATGTTCTCTCTAGAGAGCACATTGTGGACCAGATTACTCTGAAAATGTGGAGACAGCTTTCCGAAGACCTTTTCTCTGACACATTAGTGTTTCTTAAAAACACCGTTCTTTCTCCCCTGATGGCCAGCGGTGGATGTGAAGGCAAACAGGCATCTAGGATTACTGAGGGTTTGCAGGAAATAACGAGTTTCATTAAGATTCTTTGTGCGCTTTTGGAACATTCGGGGAAGGGAGGAGCCTCCAAATTCACTTCAAGGGAAACCCAAACAGAAGGTAAAAATGTGCTCAGTTCTATTCCTATTTATGAGTGTTTCTTCAGCTATAGGCACTTTCATGTCATAGGGATTTTGTAATAATTTAAAAAGATTGCAATTGTATTTTTATCATATTAAGACCACATATATATATATATATATATATATATATATATATATATATATATATATATATATATATATATATATATATATATATATAGCATATTTAATTGTTGTTTTTTTGCATTCGTTCACCTAAATTAAATAAATAAACTAGTAAAAATATAAATATACACATCATACGACAATTGTCATATCTTCCTATAAATTGCCCATAGCTGAAGGAGCAGTAAATGTGACCCTAGACCACAAATTCTTTCATATGGGTTATTTTTGAATTTTAGATTTTACAATCATCTAAGAGCTTTATTAAAAAGCGTTCTATTGATGTATGGTTTGTTAGGATAGGACAAATTTTAGCCTATAACACTACCTGACAAAAGTCTTGTCGCCTATCCAAGTTTTAGGAACAGCCAATAATAGCCCCTTTCACACATACAGACCTTTCTGGAAAATTTCCGGCAATTTTCCGGAAAGGTTGTATGTGTGAACAGGTCCTTTTTGAAAATACCGGTAAATTCGTTCTGGCTATTTTCCGGAAAGAGAAGTTGTAACATTACCGGCAATTTGCCGGAATGCTGCGCTGTGTGAATGCAGAAGGAAGATTCCCGTAATAAGCGCGTGCACGTCTAGAACGTGCTGACGTGAGATGTCTGCTTTAGCCAATCACAACAGTCAGACGCATTTACGTCCGCGCGGTTTGTGAGGATAAAAGCCTTTGAATATTTTTCCAGACAAATTTAGCTGCTAGAAGTTAGTCAGATAACGTTTATATGTTCTTCATAATGCCAACTGTGTAAATAATCATCGATGAGATGCTTATGATAAGCCGTTGTTTGTTTACGTTCGTGTGCCTGTGAAACAGCCTGTGAGCGCCAGCACACGCACATATTATGAACATCTCGACATGCGAAAGTGATCTTGAGAAAGTTGTTCACAATATTAATCATCCACTGAGTTTGTAATTTAGTCAAATGTTTACAAATACAAGCGCAGCCGTTTAAAACTCATTTGTGGTGAATGATGTCAGAATTTACCGGTATTTTGGAATGGATGTGTGAATGCTCTTTTCCGGAAAATTTCCGTAACGTCCTCGCCTGTGTGAACAGCGCTTTTTTGAACATACCGGTAAAGTCGTTCTGGAAATTTTCCGGATATTTACCGGTATCACTGTGTGAAAGGGGCTAATAACTTGACTTCTAGTTGATCATTTGGTACCAGAAGTGGCTTATATGAAAGGCAAAGGCTTCTAGATTACGCTTATTTTTACCCAATCAAAATATGATCATGTCTTTACTTTTAATTATTTTTTTAGGACAGTAAGGTCTGACTTTGCTTAGACGAAAGTCTTGTCACTTAACAGAAATGATGTACAATATAGAATATAAAGTCATGGTGCCGTGGAAAAAGAATTAACATTGTGTTTGACTCCCATGAGCTTGGAGGACTGCATCCATACATCTGCTATGACTCAAATCTCTTAACAAATTATTAAAGTCATCTGGAATGGCAAAGAAAGCTCCTTCTTCTTCATGTTACCCCAGACATGCTCAATAATGTTCATGTCTGGTGACTGGGCTGGCCAATCCTGGAGCTCATTGACCTTCTTTGTTTTCAGGAACTTTGATATGAAGACTGAAGTATGAGAAGTAGCGCTATCCTGGTGAAGAAATGTAATGGGCAGCACAAATGTCTTGATACCTCAGGCTGTCGATGTTGCTGTCCACCCTGCAGATCTCTCGCACGCCCCATACTGAATGTAACCCCAAGTCATGATATTTCCTTCACCAAACTTGACAGATGTCTGGGAGAATCTTGGGTTCTAATTGGCCTTTTGCAGTATTTGTGATGATTGGGATGCAGTTCAACACATGGTACATTAGAAACATCTAGAATCTACCTTCTGCCACTTTTCCAAATGATCAACTAGAAGTCAAGTTATTTATTTTTTGCTTTTACAAATGGGATCGACGAAGACGACTTTTGTCAGGTAGTGTGTTCTGGTGGGGTTCAAAAACTAACAAAAAAAAAAAAAAGCGAAAAGAAAATAACCTTTAAAGTTGTCTAAATGAAGACTTCAGCAATGAATGTTACTTATAACATTGTACATTTCAAAATATTTACAGTAGGTAATTTATAAAATATCTCCAAGCAACACGATATTTGCTTTATATCCTAATGATTTTTTTTGGCATGAAAGAAAAATCTATTATTTTGACCCATATGATTTTTTTTATATACATGTGCAAGATAAGCCTGGTTTTGTGGTCCATGTACACATACAGCTTATTCTATGTTATGTGTATAGTATTCTATACTATATGCTAAGCTATAGTTTAACCTATACAGTATATGTCCTGAGATTACTTTTGAAATTTGTGTTTGCATGCTGTAAAGTTTTAAGAGACTGATAATCTGAGTTCAGTATTTTAGTTAACAATGCAAATAAATTAATATTATTTGCTCTTTAGACAGTGCACAAGTTCTCCAGCCACCATGCACTGATGCCATGGCTATTCAGTGGGGACTGCAAGCAAGAAACATCTTTTTTGTTGCTTATATTTGGGGATTTGGAGGACATTTGCATCCTAGGTATTTCACATGTGTAGATGTCTTAGATGTTGTTATGAAAAAGTATTTACACTCATTCATTCATTCATTCATTTTTTTTTTGGCTTAGTTCCTTTATTTATCAGGGGTCGCCACAGCAGAATGAACCGCCAATTTATCCAGCATATGTTTAACACAGCGGATGCACTTCCAGCTGCAACCCATCACTGGGAATATTTACACTCAGGCTTTGCTAACACAATTTGTTTGCAAACTGCAAAAACCAATGAATATAGCATTTTCCTGTTATAAGTAGCCAAACTATCTTTATTTTAAACTTTGAAGGCACAATTGAAAATATCCAAAAACTACTAGAACAGTTTAAATGTTTGTTGCCCTACGTATATACCCCATTGTTTTGAAGAATGTGCAATAAGCAATTTTACTAGTGACATGAACTGTGTCCGGTGTTGCGTTGCTAATGACGTCAAACCTCCTCAATTCTTTTATCAAGTTTATAAAAAACAAAGAAACAACAAAGACTTTTTAATATGTGTGTGCTTCGTTAAACAGCACAGGGCAGCAATAAAACAGAAACCTAAAATAAGCATGATAAAACAGTGCTGCTTCTTCTCCACGTGATCACGACTGGAAGAATCGGAAGTGTCTGTGGCATAATAAAAGATCTGCTTTCATGCTATGTCATAGTCGTCTCTCATCAGCTATTGCTTCAGCATTCTTGAAACAAGCACAGCAGGAAGGTCGCTGGATCGAACCCCAGCTGGGTCAGTTGGCATTTCTGTGTGGAGTTTGCATGTTCTCTCCGTGTTCGTGTGGGTGTCCTCCAGGTTCTCCTGTTTCTCCACAGTGTAAAGACATGTGGTACAGATTAATTGAATAAGCTAAATTGGCCATAGTGTATGTGTGTGAATGCAAGGGTCTATGGGTGTTTCCCAGTGTTGGGTTGCAGCTGGAAGGGCATCCGCCGCGTAAAACATACACTGCAAAAAATGATTTTCTTGCTTAGATTTTTTGACTTGTTTCTAGTCTAAATATCTAAAATTTCTTATATCAAGAAGTATTTTCTAGACAAGAAAAACATGTTTTCTTGTTTTGAGAAATAATATTCCGATATTAAGTGAATTTTTTTCTTAAAACAAGCTAAATAATCTGCCAGTGGGGTAAGCAAATTAATCTTGTTTTTTCTTTTAATGTAAGATTATTTTGCTTACCCCATTGGCAGATTATTTTGCTTGTTTTAAGGAAAATTCACTTAATATTGGAATATTATTTCTCAAAACAAGACAATATGTTTTGCTTGTCTAGAAAATTCTTCTTGATTTAGGAATTTTTAGATATTTGGACTAGAAACAAGAAAAAAAATCTAAATAAGAAAAGCATTTTTTGCAGTGTATGGATAAGTTGGCGGTTCATTCCGCTGTGGGGATCCCTGATTAATAAAGGGACTAAGCCGAAAAGAAAATGAATGAATCAGTTACATATTAGTATTTACCTGTTCCTGTCGTAGGCACTGGCTGCATTTTGATCTTTTTGCACGCGAGGCCCTGTATAAGAGCTGTTGTAAAGTTGAGACTCCTCCAGAAGGCACAGTATTTGAGCATTTCTTTGAATTCAGTGAGGAAATGGGAGACACAACCAATTTCCTTGACTGTAGCACTCGGAAGAGTCCACCGCTGTTCTTCACATCTGTGCCTCAGGTTTGCCTTTTCTATCACAGAGTACATATAGCATCAAGATTATTTATTTTCCTCATTCCGCAATGCAATGTGTTTGAGCTGTGTCTGTACTTTTTGTGTTTGTTACAGTATGAAAGACATGCATATCTTCTTGACATGCTGCTGGATGTTCAACAGCCAGCTCTTCTTGTCGGAGAGGTTGGATCTGGCAAAACGATGTTGTGCAAGTCTTTAGTATCACAAGCAAGAGCACACACACATTTACCAACCAGTCCAGGCCTTCACCCTTTTGACTTTTGCAAGACAGTTGAGAAAGTTAGATATGAGAAAACTCAACTACACAACAGTAAAGTCTCAAAGAAGCCAGACTTAATTCTGTTCATCGACGACCTTCATGAAGCACCATTTGGTGAGTATTTGAAGTTACAACGAATAAGCAACTGGAGTGTCATTCATATATTATCCTGTTCCATCAGTTATATTTGATTTGAAGGCTTGATCTACTGAAAACAACCCCATAAATCTAATACTGGTTTATCTTTCTTAAAGTTTTATGCTGCTCATTATTTACCTGATGTCATGGCTGGGATTATACGATGGGCATAATTGGTACAGTCCCAGGGGCCATGCAGACTTGCAGCTCATGCGATGGGAAGATAAAAACACCAATTTAGGTTTAGGCTAAATATAAATACTATACCTTGTTGGCAAAGGCTATTTACGCAATCTTCACCCCTCAATGTCTGATTGACATAGACAACATTAAAGATGGATTTCTGACAGGCACATTGGTGAAGGGGTGAAGCAGTGGCGCAGTAGGTAGTGCTGTCGCCTCACAGCAAGAAGGTCACTGGTTCGAGCCTCGGCTCAGTTGGCGTTTCTATGTGGAGTTTGCATGTTTTCCCTGTGTTGGCGTGGGTTTCCTCCGGGTGCTCCGGTTTCCCCCACAGTCCAAAGACATTTGGTACAGGTGAACTGGGTAGGCTAAATTGTCCTGAGTATATGAGTGTGTGTGTGTGAATGTGTATGGATGTTTCCTAGAGATGGGTTGCGGGTGGAAGGGCATCCGCTGCGTAAAAACGTGCTGGATAAGTTGGTGGTTCATTCCGCTGTGGCGACCCTGGATTAATAAAGGGACTAAGCTGACAAGAGAATGAATGAATGAACATCGGTCTAGGTTGTAAAACGCACAGCAACATTTTTATATCAGATCGATCATGAACCCAGTTGGCCCCTTTTGCCCTCATTTTTCTTTTCTTCTCAGATTGTAAATGGGATTATTTTCAATAAGGGGGAAACATATTTTAAAAATTAAATAATGAAAATGTAAAACATAATGTCACAAGTACCTTGTGGGTTTTTAATAATTAATATTTATTGAGTGTGTATAAACGACATAAATTTATTGCAAAGAAACTGCAGATATTTTCACATAGTGTATGAAAAGCCTATATTAATTTCCACTTGGTGTTAAAATTCTAAGTGAAATCCATTTGTATTTACATGTAGTCAGTGGTGGAAAAAGTAGTGAAAAATCATACTTAAGTAAAAGTACCATAACTTGCCTAAAAATGTAGTGCAATATTACTTAAAATATGAGTAAAAAGTAGCCCTTTCAAAAGTACTTAAGAGTAAAGAGTAGTGAGCATTACTCTGTGAAAAGCTGATGCATTTACATGTAATTTGTGGATGTGTGTAAACGTAACATTCTGACGTCCATTTAGTTATTGTCCAGCAGGCACACAATGTCATAAGACGGTAATATTAGGTTAGATTTAGGTTGTGATGTCAGGTGATCAAATTCAACGTCTAGTCAGCGTCTAAGGACAACGTTATTTTGATGTCCAATAATGTTGTCAAATGACATTGATATTAGGTTGATTTTAGGTTGTGTTGGAAAGTGACCAAAATCCAACGTCAAGCCAACATCTTAAACCAGGGGTGTCAAACTCAATTCCTGGAGGGCCGAAGCCCTGCACAGTTTAGTTCCAACCCTGCTCCAACACACTTACCTGTAGGTTTCAAACAAGCCTGAAGGACTCAATTAGTTTGATCAGATGTGTTTAATTACGGTTGGAATTAAACTGTGCAGAGCTGCGGCCCTTTTGGAACTGAGTTTGACACCTGTGTCTTAAACCAATGTCATATTGAAATTTATTTGTCAGGTATGCCAACCAAAATCCAACGTCTGATAGACGTCATAGTTGTAAAGTCCACACAACGCCAAGCTGTAACTTCATTAAACACTGATATTTGGTTGGTTTAAGGTTAACATTGGACATTGACGTGGGTCTGATGTTGAGTTGTCAACCAGATTTTCCTTTCCAAACAAAATGCAGCATCCCCATGACCTTAGGATACGTCAGTCTGGCGTCATGTTGATGTCTTGTGCCTGCTGGTTATTTAAGCCCACTTTGGTTATCATACAGTAAACATCCGTCATCTTCTCATCAGTGAAATACATCTAAACATTCTCAGGGTCAATGTATAAAGATTTTGGACATCTTCTTGTAAAGTTTGCTGCAATATAAATCGCATGTCTTGAGGTAGTTCATTATGATGCGATTTATCTTCTATGTGCGATTTTATTGGACAGGAATAACAGGACTGATTTTTCTAATCCCCATAGACTAGAAAAAATTAAGTAGTGACTGCAAGTTGAAGGAAAGTAGTTGAGTAAAAGTACAGATGCTGCACTAATAATGCACTCAAGGGAAAGTAAAAGTACACACTTTTAAAACAACTTAGTAAATTACAATTTCTGAGAAAAACTCAGAATTACAGTAGAGTGAGTATTTGTGATTAGTTACTTTACACCAAGGCTTGTTGTTCATATATTTTCTAATACAATAAATTTTTAAACATCATACACTAAAAATACACTTCAGTATTGCTTTATTGCACTTAAACAACTATGCTAAACACCTCTAATATTCATTAGTTTTATTAGTATATTTCTAAAAAGTATGCTTTAAATGCTATAAAAATAAGTTCAATCCCTGTAAGCTATAAATATATGTACCTGCTATAAGTAAATTATCCCAACTGTGATACTTAATATACTTCATATAAAGTCACTTACTGTTAAATTGTAAATTTAAGAAATATTTAAAAAGACATTAAGGCCCAGGGGCCTCTGAATTCTTAATCTGAGTCTAATTCTTGGTATTCATAAACGTCTGTTTAACACTTTTGTATTCCTTAACCCTGGGATAAAGGTCCTAATTTGCAAGTGTGTGGTATCAGTGACAGTGAACACAACATGTAACCTATTTATCTTCATGTTATATTCTGTTTATATGTCACTCTGTCTCACCTTTTGAAATTTTACCCGTAAACCACATTTTATATAAAATACAATGTGAAGTGCTGTCATGACGGTGCAAAGAATGTTACCTGATTCATGGATAAAAGCAGTGCTAATCTCATTCAGAAATTACATATATTATATTTGCAGAATGCTGATATCCTGTAAGCGTTTGCATTAGCTGTTTGTAAGTTACTTTGTAGTTTATTTGTGACATAAAGGCACACGTTAAGTGTTAAAGTTATAAGTTAAATCGCCGGAATACTAAATAGTTTTGTGTTGCATCGTTGAACTCAATGATACAGTTAAATATTTAAGGAAGCCTCTGCCCATTAATAATGGTAGAAAAGAAATGACAGCAAGATTAGATTTACATTGATGAGCTTGTGATTGATAATGAAGAGCCACACATTCACACTTATTTCATCTCGCTTTGCTTACAGCCACTTGCTTTTATTTGGTTCTTTATGACCTGCCAAATCTCACAGTACTTTCAGTTTTGTGACAGAGAAGTTTAATTTTCTTTTAAGGAGTGTTTTGTTTTGTTTGTGTCCATCAAGCAAAATTAAAATTTCTTCATGACTGACAGTTTACAGGGTCCCAGCAGGCACAGGACGTCAACATGATTTCAGATTGATGTTGTACTCCAATGCTGTGGCACGTTGCATTTTGTTTGGAAATGAAAATCGGCTTGATGTCAGAACCCAACGTCAGGCCGATGTCAATGTCCAACATCAGACAGATGTTGCTTTTTGGTTACTTTTCAACGCAAGCTAAAAAATATATATCAGCGTCTAATGATCTAACGTTTAGTAGATGTTAACACTATGATGTCTATCAGACATTGGATTTTGGTTGTCATACCTGACAAATAAATGTCAGTATTTGTCGTCAATATAACATTAGTTCAAGATGTTGGCTCGACTTTGGATTTTGGTCACTTTCCAACCCAACCTAAAATCAACAAAATATCAACGTTAATTTCACATCGTTATTGGACGTCAACATAACATTGTCCTTAGATGCTGTTGACCTAAATCTAACATAATACAAATGTCTTATGACATTGTATGTCTGCTGGGGTTAGTTTACCCAAAAATGAAAATCATGTTAATAACAGTTCACCTTTATGTTGTCCCAATCCACAAAGATCTTCATCTTCAAAACACAAAATAACATATTTTGGATGAGACACGAGAGCTCTCTCATCCTCCATATACAGCAATGCTCTCTTTCATTTTAAGTTTAGTTAATATAAAAAAACACAATACAAAAAGGACCAGTGTTTTCACAGGTTCAATACGAATATTATGAAATCCTGAAAATTTGCGTGCACATAAAAGAAAAATGATGACTTCATTTAACAGTTTCTTCTCTTCTGTGTCAGTATAGGGTACACGTTCACAAACACTGTGTACTGATGTAATCCCAGATACCTGTGTGTAACTTTCTCTGTTTGGAACAAAGCACAATCGCAACTGAGGTATACATTAGAGATGCAACTAAACATAAAAAGCACAGGTCTTTCATGAATGTGCACCCTATACTGACATTGAGGATATACATATAATTTTAATTAAGTTTATATTTTTGTTAAATGTATCAAAACATTTAAAGTGTAGCTTGATAATATCTTTATTGCACAACTGAAGGCATATGATTGGTTTTGAGGGTGTTTTTAGTATTTTTGAATGAGTCAGTCTCATTACTGTATATGGAGGATCAGCGAGCTCTATGGCTTTATCTAAAGTGTTTTAATTTGTATTCTGAAGATGAATTAAGCTCTACGAATTTGGAAAATAAAGACTCTCACTACTCTTCACTACTTGATTCTGATAACTTCATGTTAAGTTCTCACATATTTGACAACCCAACAAACAATTTTTGTGTTTGTAGATGTGTAATAGACATCTAAACGTAGATGGCTTGGTTAAAACAAAGCTAAACTTGGGCTGTCAGTGAAAATTTTATAGACATCTAAGAATAGCCCAAAACTAGACGCATCGTCAAATCAACAGATTAGATAGACTTTATATGTGTAGACATTTATTTCTGTTTATTTTATTACTAGTCTAGTTTTGACCTATTTTTAAATGTCTATTAGATTTTCATTGACAGGCCACATTTTGCCTTGTTTTGGCCAAGACGACTATGTTTAGATGTTTATTAGACGTCTTTATAAAAAAAATGCTTGCTGGGTATGTTTGCAACACTTCGAATGCTTCTGATTGGATATTTTGTCCTTTAGTGCAACTCTACATTATATTACAGAGAGCTTATGACTTACTATCTTCTGCTAGTAGTTATTAGGTTTCTTGCCATGTATAACAGCTAAATTTTCTCTTCTCTGCAGATGCTTGTGGAAAAACATCCAAGACTCTTGAGACACTGCGTCAGTGCATTTCTAGAGGTGAAGTGTTGGTATCAGACGGCTCTCACTTCAAGCTTTTTCAATCAAGATCCATTAATTATCTGGCCACTTGCAGTGTTCCTGAGACAAGCGACAGCTACTGGATTTCTCCACGGCTCTCTCGACTGTTTGTCATCTTGACTCTCCCAAGCATGACTTCTAAAACACTCTTTTCTATCCATTCCTCAAAACTGCAACCGTGGCTGAGAGAAATACAACCAACACTGAGCCTTGCAGACAGAGCAAACTGCATTATTACCTCAACTCTTGACGTATACCTTGCAGTGCGTGAATGCTATGCTGTAACCTCGAGTCCATACTTTATCTTCTCTTTGCATGATATACATAAAGTGTTTCAAGGGATGTATCTCTGGAGGTCAAGGCTTGATGGCCAGCAGGCTCTTCGGAGTAGTCTTCAGAGTAGTTTTGGTTTTCGAAGCTCCACTTCAACTGAAAGATCAGTCTCTTCTCCATCTGTTCTTGAACATGACCTCAATATTGTCCGCCTGTGGATGCATGAGTGTTTGCGGACTTTTGGTGATCGCCTAGATTCAGAAGCTGCATGTCAAAAACTTATCTCAATCATAGCTGAAGTTTCTGAGAAGAATTTTAGCACGATGTTGTCAACTGAATCTCAAACACTTCCAGCAGATAACTCAAGCCTTACAGACATGTTATCTGTAACGAGGACATATGTAAACCAACAACTGGATTCAAGCTCTTCGCAGATGGATGAAACTTTGAATCCTTGGATTGTTAAAGCAGAAGTTCAGACAGAGAGCGAAGAGACCAATGTAGAAAGCAACTCAAGCTTGTACAGCACAGGAATTGATGAAGATGGATTCTCATACACCAATGACAATGTAAAAAAGGCTGGAAATTTTGAGAGTGATCCAGGAACATCAGAGTTGATATCTGAATCTTCAAGTTGTTCATTTCCAATGTTGTTTTCTTCTCTTTCTTCTCATTCTGTTGGAAACGATGTCAACCACAAACCATCATCACATGAAGAGTTTCTACAACGTCTACAAGAAACAGCTTCTTCCATCCAGAATGTGATTTTCAGTCCAGAACTTTGTGAAACGTCAAAAAACATTCTCCTGCATCATAATTTCAAACGCACCTGTGTGTATCAAGAAAGGAATGTTGATGTGTTGGTTGACCAGCTAGTTCATACTCTTAAAAGAGAAGAAAGTAATGAAGAAAAGTCAGAAAACACTCTCTATAATCCAACATGGGCTGTTCATCACCAGAATGTTCATCAACTTGTGCATGTCATCCGAGCTTTTCTCATTCCTGGTGGACATGGGGCTCTTTTTGGAGGAGCAAAGAAAACAGGGAGAAAGACTATTGTGCGTCTAGCAGCTGCTCTGACGGGATATCAACTAGTCGAGGTTCATTCTGGAAATGAGACAAAGATATGGGGAATGATGAAAGACATTTGGAGCCAGACTGGGGTGAATGCTGGAGATTTGGTTCTACTAGTTCACGAGAATACCAGCCAAGCTGTAAAGGATCAGCTGCTGGTAATGATGGCCAATGGAAGCTTTCCTGGACTGTATTCAGATGAAGAACTGAAGAATGTGACTCTCCGGATGAAAGCGTTGATGAAAGATGCACATTGTTATATGAAGGATGATCAAGTTCTTGAAATGTAGGGTATCAGTATCCATATGTTTTCAAATCATTCACTTTTTAAGATCAGTTTCATATAATTCACTGTTGTTGAATGACATACATAGCGGGGAAAATAAATATTGAACATGTTACCATTTTTCTCAAAAAACATTTTTCTAAAGGTGCTGTTGACTTGGAATTTTCACCGGATGTTGATAGCAACCAAATAATCCATATATACAAAGAAAACAAATCTTATTAGTTTATAAATTAAGTTATGTGCAATAAAATGAAATGACACATGTTAAAAGTATTGAACACATGAAGAAAGGGAGGTGTAGAAAGGCAGTGAAAGTCAGACAGCAGATGAAATCTCTCAGTAGTTTTTCAGCAACCCTCTAACCTTCGTCATTGTAAATTAATATTAGCTCCTTCAGTCCAACATCTACCTTAGCAGGATGATGAAGATGAAACCAGGGTGGACATTTCAGTGAGACAATGATCCAAAACACAGCCAGGGAAACCAGCCAGAAAAAAAAGGTTGCAACATAGGCTCATTCTAAAAACATAGTCCTATATACGTTTCTGGAGACGGTAAATTATGTAGCCAGAGGTACGTATGGCTGCATTTCATTTTTTAAACGATTGCTACGGTGCGGTATGACGCCATTCCTTTTTGTGCTTACTAGCTGACCGCTTACCTTAGTATAAACTGCTTTCCCGCTGTTACCAGTTTGTCCTGTTAGTTCGACATGTACGTCGGCAGACTTGAGACACAGAAAGGAGTTGAGCACGACAACGGTTGAGTCCTGTGAAGAACGATTCCAGAAAGCGTGCAAGACAAAAACAGAATCCAAAAAATAAAATAAACAAGTAAATAACAGGGTGAGAATATCGTAAAATCTGAAAACGTGGTAAAAATCAGACAAGGGCTTTTCTTTTTCTGGATTGCTTTTGAAAATTGTTGGTTGGGTTTAGGGCAGTGGGTGGTTGGGTTAATCAATAACATTGGTTGGGTTTAGGGAAGGAAGAGGGTGGGTTAGCTGATTGGTCGGTCAGTCATTCAGTCAGTCAAACAGTCAGTCAACAGCGGCCTCTGGTGGGTTTACTCAAGAACAGCAGGCGCAAATGTCACTCGCGAGACAAACTTGGGATCTCAAAAAGGGTACACAGTGGCCTCTCTTGGATTTGTGAAAACAAAAACTGCAAAAAAACAAAAAACAAAAACGTGATAGATGAGACGCACATAACCGTCAAGATTTTTACACTCTGTTGAAGTCTGTAAAAAAATAACACCTGAGCAATGCATGTGACTTCATTCATATGTTTGTTATTCTCATTTTTATGTTTGTATTGTTTGGGTTTTTACCAAAATCTGATTCAATTCCAGGTTAACAGCTCCTTTAGAAATATTATTTCCAGGAAAAAGCATGACATGCTCAATAATTATTTTTTTCCTGCTGTATAATGCATGAATAATAATGTTTAATAATTTTCCATTCTCAACATTTTGCAATTTGGATTTGCCATTGAAATGTCAGATTATGTACATAATATAGAAAGAAGATCAAACATAGAAACCACTTATTTAAAAGTATGGCTTATAATTATGAATAAAGCAATAGTCAAATCATAGTTCATAAATTAATAAAAAAAAAATCTTGAATACTGGCAGATAACCAATATATCATGAGTGTTGAAAGTTGAGTCTTAGTAATATATATTTTTTTTCATGCAGTTATTTCAGAAACATCCAAAGAAGTACACATGTATTTCTCCTTTATCCTTTCCCCTGGGACAAATCTGAAGAAAAAATCCTTGTGAAATCTTGCAGCTTTCTTCCACATATCACCAAGGCTTTGAGTATCTGCTGTTGTGTAGAAGTGTTTCAACCTTGGACCTCTGAAGCTTTAGTTGAAAGTGCTTTGTATCATTTAAAAGCCAGTCAGCAGATTCCTGAGACAGCTGGTACAGGTGAAATGATTTAATTCAATTCTTATTCTACCCCTAATTTTAAGTGATTTAACACATTTGTTTTTTGCCTCTGTATTGTTGAATTTCTAGTTGCCAAGGATAACTTAGCAGCTAGTATTTCTAAGGCAATGGCAAGGATACATTTATTAGCTTCAAAATATGCTGTCACGCTTCTTCATCTTCAACCGTTTGGCTGTCGGTCCTACGTAGAGCTGATGGTTCAGTTTTTCTTTTTCTGTCACCACCTGTTTGAGAAAAACAGAGTTCAGGACAGCCGGTAAGGGGAGCTAATGTATTAATACATTCACTATCATCCAAACATTTAGGATCATATTCATTATAATAATATAAATGACATTTACTTGACAAAAATCTGATATTTATTTGACTACATTACTATTTTAAGTATGTTTTTAATCAAATAAATACAGCCTTAATTAACATTAAGCTTTGTTTACACCACATGTGGAATTAAGTTTGCATCCGACTAAGTTATATACAAAATCAATACAAACATGCGAATCGAGGTCAATTAAATTATTAATAACATTGAACGATCCATTTTTCTAAAATTGTATTATTTACATGTGTTTACATATTAGGTTGGGGAAGGTTCTAGCACATGTGAAGGACATGACAGACACAGCTGCAAGGCACACTCAGAAAGTTCTGACCTTTAGGGCCAAATGTGAAGAAAAACAGAAGGTACGTCTCAGTCTTGTCGTCTTTATTGTTATAGCACTTAATGCAGTAGAGACTACTTCAAAGCAACTTTTATTATTAAACAGGAAAGTAACAGATTCAGAGAGACAAACATCAAAAAATGGTGCATGTGGCTGGATATAAACCAGCTTTAGCAAGACAATGGTGGGTCTGTTCAGCTGTTTTGGCTCCGTTCAATTCAATATTCAGCTAAGTCCAGTGCTGCCAATATATACTGAATAACAGTACCATTGCATGTGTAAAACAAAGGGGGAAAATCAATTTCATGGTTACAGTTTTTTACAATGGCTATGACAGTTTTTTTTAATACATTTAACAAGTTTGCTAAACTCTTAACGCATCAACACACCTAAAACACACAATTGACAAAACAGTTAATTTCATGCTCAAAATCAAACATTGTAAACTAAACCTCTAAACTTCTTTTCAAAATACAATAATAAACTAACACACTACACCATGTCTAACAAAACACTGTAAACATGTTTCAAAATGACATATTTGTTCAAAACACAAACACATGTTCTCTTTCAACAGAAACATTCAGTCAATCAGAAAACACTGACAATAAAAACACTATCATCAGTTAAAATTACAGACACTGCATTAGTTTATATGTCAGTTCTGCCCTTATATTTGAAGACTCTCTACATTTTCATTTTGTTGGGTTTAGTAAATGCAGGCATTTTCTTTCTTTTACTGCAAAAATTCAATACAAAAATAAAGAAAAAAATTGCTTTATAAAATTAAAGTTTATGTTAAAAAATACAGACACAGAATTGCTGCAGTACAGATTTAATTTGCAAAAGGACATCACTGCAAGATATACAAACAGAAAAAGCATTGCAATTATAATAAAAAAACAAAATAATTTTCTATTCTGCCTGTTCTTCTGCATTTGCCCGACTTCTTCTCTGGCCCGGCATGGTAACAATGGCCTTTTGGCCTTTTATGTTTCTCCTACGACGATACCTTTTCGCTTAGTTGAAGCCAGCCTCTTCAACATAGATAATTTCATGTGGGACTTGATTGACCTCTAACTTTCTCTAACATTCTCTAAAAGTGATTAGACACAGTGTAAATGCTTTACTGTACTGTATAACTATTGTATGTACTAATGAACGGCAGGTTTATAGAGTAGCTTACTGCAAAACACACTGTGCATAGTAAAGTAATCACTGTATTGCATAACCTTACCTGGACGTATTGGTGACAGAGTTCTGTAATATGCTCACTGTTCCTTTCAAAAACCTCATGAGTCCTTTTTTAGAACATACAGTATGATCATGTGATTTGAAAAATGTCAACACATGAGTGTGGTTTCTAGATGGGAATCATGTTCATATGTCATATATATATGACAGCTGATTCCCATCTAGAAACCACACTCATGTGTTTTGGTTTTTCAAATCAATATATATATACAGGGAATATATTTGTGTTTCAATTGACAGTATGAACAGCTGTTCACTTTGGCTTTAGCCTATATAGGTTCTGTTTAGAACATGATGTTATCTGTTCTGACATACTATGTGAAAGCATTGGTAAATTGAACTGTAAAATTACATAGTTTTGGTTTTGGTTGAGTTTGTGTGTAAAAGAAGTTCAAGCATTTTAAATTTGTGTTAACTGGATGCATTTTGTGTCAAAGCAACAAGAAATGTGTTAATTGTATAGCCCACGAAGACGGATGTTGTGCTAACCGTGTTAAGAGTTTAGGAAACTTGTTAAATGTATTGAAAAAAGTGTCATAGCAATTGTAAAAAACTGTAATAACAGAGCTGCAGGATATGGCAAATGATGATTTTATGAAATAAGCAATTTTTCTATGTTCTTTAATTATGCATTTAGAGAAAATCAAGTAATTTTTTTTTTATTTCTCCCTATTGTATGTTTCCGTGTATCTATAGTGTATTGACCAGCTGCAAAAATTGGTAAATCCTGCACAGAAAATCTGGGAACAAAAGCACCACCAAAGTGTTCAGGAAGAAAAATGGCTTTCTAATCTAGAAGATAATTTACTCCGAGTTCAGCAGCAAGTTCAAGACGCTTTTAAACAGGTCTGCTCTGATTAAATGCTTTTCTCAACTCAATTGCGATGGTTTAAACTTGATAGTATTCCAGAATGTTAATTTTTAAACTTACAAGTTTAAGGAAATTGGTTTCCTTGGAAATTGTTTGTGTGTAGGTGAGTCCGCTGTACCAAGCCGCTCTGGAGGCTCTGCAGGCTTTGAGCCAGTCAGATTTGGATGAGATTCGACACTACAGGATGCCGCCTGATGGAGTCGTCATGGTCATGGATATTATATGCATGTTATTCAACCGTCCATGTGGCTGGGACAGTAGCAGACAACTTATGGTGCAGTCCAGCTTTTTTCAGGTTAATTCTATTCAATTCGTCTTTATTTCTATAGCGCCTTTTTACGATGTGGATTTTGTAAAAGCAGCTTTACATAGATAAAGTTCAGTTCTAGTTAATTAAAACAATCCACTGAACCCTAAGAAAGAATTTGGTAACACTTTCTATGAAGCCTTATTTATAATATTTTATAAGGGTATTCTTGTATTGCAACATATTAAAATGCATGCATTTTGTGGCTAAAGTAAGTAAAATTCTCCAGAAATGGTTTTGGAAGTTAATTTCCAACCATGTCAATTGGCTCTAATTTGTTTTGTAATATGTTTGTTTTTGACCATATTTGGTAGGGTAATGAATATTAATGAGCTCTACTCTGCTTTGAACTCTGCTCACACGCACACATACATTGGCCCTAATATGTTATGGTTGGTTTCAACCGTATTTGGAAGAGTCATGAATATTAATGAGCTCTGCTTTGCTTTGAGCTCTGCTCAGACACATACACATGCTCAAACAGTGTGTTCAGTTTACAAAAAATATTTGAATGAATTGAGTAGAATACTTGTTAAATGACAAGCTTTTCAACTCAAGTGGTAGAGAGATTTTTTTTTAACTAGAAGAAGTGAGCTGTCTTTATGCCACCAGAGTAACCTTGTTAGCTCCTGAGGTCTGTTGTGGATTAAATATAGATTCAGTTATAATTATACTCAACAAAAGTTTCAGACAGAGATATGTTTACAGTTGTATTTTGTATAGTTTTAAAGTACATGAAAACACAGGCAAGAATTAACATCAACCTTTGTATAGACACGATTTTCAGAAAATTTATTGAAAAGTAAACAGGAAGTTTATTGACATTCTTTCACTCTAGAAAACTCACAGTAAGAAGTGATATAAAACAACGTAAGTGGATTAAACACTTAAGGATTGTACAAACACCGGGATGCTTTTCATTTACGTTTATCAAGAAGCATTTTTCTAGACGTTTTTTTGGATTCAAACCTAAGCGATTTACACTGGCGTGGAGCAGAAGAGTAGGCAAAATCAGCCCTTGATGTTAGATGGCACTACACAACTTTAGGCTTCTGACACCCGCTTGTAACACAGAAGAAGACAGAAAGTTGACACGCTTGTTGTTAAAGTTGCTGGTGATTTGAACAAGCATGGATGGTTCAAGTAGCAGCTCCAGCTCAAGAAATGATTGTTGTTCAACAGAAAGTGTCCTGGTGTGCACTAGGGATGCAACAATACAGTTAGCTCACTGTTCAATACATATCTTGGTTTGTTAACACGGTTTTCGGTTCAGTTCGGTTCTCATGGCTTGATACGTGTGTGTTTTTTATTCTATAGGCAATAGGAACAGTAAGAGGCTAAGGAGAAAAAAAATTATTTATTGCAATACTCATTTTGTTTTACTTAAGAGCCAAGAAAATTACATTAGTTCCTAGTGTATTATATAAAAAAAAAATTAACACTGAAATCTCACAGCTGCTTGTAGCCCATGTACAAACTGGGGAACACATAAAATCCTACACTTTGAAAATAAACATACATGTGAAGTTAATAAAAATAAATTAGCCATTTAAAAAAAACATATTTGTACTTAAGTAAACATAAATAAACCATCTTAATTATCTCTGTGCTGAAAAAATGCGAGACTGTAGTCTGTGCGCGGATCGAGTGCTTTTTATAAATTGACAAAAGCCTGCATCAATCACCGAAAATGGCTGCAAATTTTTAGCAATAAACAGCTGCACTGCCTTTGTTATTTTTATGTATCTTTTGGAACCAGTTTGGTAGATTGAGTGAGGTATTGTTGCTGTTTGGAGGACTTAATTACCCTCTCTGCTATCCTGCCTTCAGACAGTGATATTGCTGGGTGATGGCGCTGCAGATGTGCAGTCATGGTTATGCGTGTTAAACAATGCTTGCACACGGTCATTTTTTGTTCACCGTTTTTTCTTTTATTGGCATTATGCTTACCGGCAAAACCGAAATGTCCTCACTCCGCAGATTTGAAAGACGCCAGGGCTTACTCGTACTATGGCCTCACTTCGCCGGCGCTTCCTTGTACTGTTGCCTCAGCCTCACTTCACGATGGTCAAGCGCCCCCTAACTTTAGAGCATAGTGATTGGATTTTTACTCGCGGGGAGGAGTTTTCTCATCTCAGCTCATGGATTTAGAGGCACACACAGTCAATTCGGGGAGATATAAAACGCACATGAATTATTTAAACGCAAAACCGAGAAAACCGCAATTCACAAGCTCGTATTGAACTGTGGAGGTCGTACCGTACGGTTCAATATTATATTTAGAACCGTGGCATCCCTAGTGTGCACCGTCCTTTACACTCAACAATTTCTGAATATACATACAAGCAAAGATTTAAAAATACCTTACACCTTATGCCTTATGTTCAGGGTAACATTGAATGAACTTCTACATCCAGCATTTTGCATTCTCACTAGCTGTGAACACTCTTTATCAGATGGTACTAGAAATTATAGGCTCATTTAAGAGATTCTGCGTGTATTAAGAAGACTCTTTTGAAGCATTATGCATTTTGGATCCATAGAAAGTGTTAAAAATTTTTTTTTTAGTTTGAGTATTGTTTTTGACATTTTACATAAGCATTTCTTTTTCTACACCATCAGGAACTGGAATTTTTCGACTGCTCTAAATTAACCAATGAGACAATTCAAAAGTTGGGTCACATCATACAGGCACCTAGTTTTCAGCCAGACTCTGTACGAGATATGAGTCGGGCTTGTGAGTCTTTGTGTCGCTGGGTGAGAGCAGTATACCAGTATGCTTGCATACTGCGCCACATTGCACCTCAAAAGGCTAAAAAGCAAGATTTGTACAATCTCATGGCCGAGAGTCAAGAAAGGCTGAGTGTTTTGAGGCTACAGATGGAGTCGGAGCGGGAAAGACTAGATGAACTGGAGAGACAGCAGGAGTTCAACAAACAAGACATGGAGTTGCTGAAGGCCCAGCTCAGTACCGCTGAGGCTCAAGAGAGGGAGTCATGTGCTGTCCTTAAACTGGCTGAACATCACATTAAAGACTGGGTATTAGAAGGAAAGGTGGGTGAAGTTTTTGCTGTAAATTTTACTATACAAGCAATTACTTACTTTACACCACTGCTTGTAGTTCATTCATTCATTTTCTTATCGGCTTAGTCCTTTATTAATCCGGGGTCACCACAGCGGAATGAACTGCCAACTTATCCAGCATGTTTTTATGCAGCGGATGCACTTCCAGCCGCAACCCATCTCTGGGAAACATCCACACACACTCATTTACACACACACACACCTGTACCGCATGTCTTTGGACTGTGGGGGAAACCAGAGCACCTGGAGGAAATCCACGCAAACGCAGGAAGAACATGCAAACTCCACACAGAAACGCCAACTGAGCCGAGGCTCGAACCAGCGACCTTCTTGCTGTGAGGCGACAGCACTACCTACTGCGCCACTTTGACGCCTTTACAGCTATTCATTTAACATTATTCACTTTTATGCAAAAGCAACTCACAAATGAGAATAAAACAAGCACTGTAAATCACCAGAGGGCAGCAATATCTGGTCTATAAGGCTCTTCTTGGTCTGGCGCCTGCTCCCTTCTTTGAAGGTCAAAAAGCCACTATGCCCTTCGTTCAAGGGACATTGATCATTTAACTGTTTCTCAATGTTTTTTTTTTTTTTAACCTGGTTAAATTAAGGTACATAAATCATATAGATACTACAACAAGTCTAAGTTAGTTTTGTAGTTAGTTAGTTTTTTTGTTTGTTTGTTTGTTTGTTTTTTATACACACATAAAGACGATGTCAGAATTATTAGCCTCCCACAGATGCAGGAATTTTTCACAGTATTTCCTAAAAATATTTTTTTTGTTCTGGGCAAAGCCTTATTCGTTGTATTTCAGCTAGAAGAAAAGCAGCTTTTAATTTTTTTATCTATTTTTTTGATAGTCTACAGAACAGACCAACCTTATACAACAACTTGCCTAATTACCCTAACCTGCCTAGTTAACTTAATTAACCTAGTTAAGCCTTTAAATGTCACTTTAAGCTGTATAGAAGTGTCTTAAAAAATATCTAGTAAAATATTATGTGCTGTCATAATGGAAAAGATAAAACAATTCAGTTATTAGAGATACGTTATTAAAACTTTTACGTAAAAAAATGTGTTGAAAAAATCTTTTCTCCATTAAACAGAAATTGGGGGAAAAATAAACAGGAAGCGAATAATTCAGGACGGCTAATCATTCTGACTTCAACTGCACGCAGAGAGGAAAGAGTGTTTATCCTACAGGTGGTTTATCAAACCCACTCACTGGCATGAAGTACATTCAGAATTGCACAATATTTTCCAGAACAAATTGAATGTTTTTAAAAAAGTGTCTGGGGCATATGGAAAGGAAAAGAGGGGTATTTTTCCTACTGGTTGTTTAAATGAATCTTGTCAACAAATTATTTGATATTTTACAGGAAGCAACATTGGCTAATCAAAGCATTCCAGGTGATGCCCTCATTTTGGCAGCTGCAGTTACTTACTTGGGTCCATTTGGCCCTGATGTTCGACAAGAGCTGCTCCTGAAGTGGCACAAACTTTGTCTGACTGGGGAAATGAATATGACTCTGGAGGACCCTCGTGCTACACTTCTGGATGATGTTCCCTTTGCAACTTGTGATCACTACGTGGCCATTCCCGTCAGTAAGACATTTCAAATTGCTTTCAATCAAATACTTGGACTAGATCTGCATCACATACATGGAGATTCCTCTGATCTGGTCCGAAGTGTCCTGCTCTGGGGGAAAAGAGATACTCGAGCACAACGTTGCCATTTATTGGCAAATTGTCATAAAGATGAGGAACCCAACTCTCAGACATTGTTTTCTCCTGGTTAGTATAATTTTTTTAAACCATAATATACAGTTAAAAACAGAATTATTTGCCCCCTGTTTATTTTTTCCCCAATTACTGTTTAAAGGAGAGATTTTTTCAACACATTTTTAAACATAATAGTTTTTAATAACTAATTTCTGCTCTGTTAAACATAGTTTGCGAAATATTTAAAAAAGAAAAAAAATCAAAGGGGGGCTAATAATTCTGGCTTCAACTGTATATAGTGAAATTTTTACTCTTTTTCAAATATTTTCCAAGTGATGTTTAACAGAGCAAGGACATTACACTGTATTTCCGGTAACATTTTCCCTTCTGGGAATTTCTTCATTTTGGAAGGAATAAAAGCAGTTTTTAAATTTTCCTAAACTAATTTTGATATTAATATTATTAATACATTTAGTTCTGACAACAGGGTTGAGAATAAAACTGCAGTGTCTTTACTGATAGTAAATAGTAAATAGAATAGTAATAGTAATAGTAAGTAGATAGAATAGTAGTGTTGTGACACGGTGGACCAAGGGTTTAAAGCGTTTATCAAAAAAATTATGCATCTCGCAGTAAAGCAGTGTATGGGAGCTTGATTCATTTTGCCATGACCATGTTTTCAGTGACATCTGAAGCTTAATTTTCGCTTATACTCACGTGACTGCTTTGAATTTTGATTCAAAGGTTTAAACACCCTTGTGAGTTAGTAAAGTGCATAGCGAAAGATTAGGCATCGATTACATGCATTTCGGCTGTTTCAAAGCACTGCACCGGTCACACACACCAGTAATTAAACTAAAATACAATAGTAATTTATTATACGTTTTTAAACCACATTAAGGTGTATTAGTGTGTTATTTATGGCTATTTTTAAAAAAGGCCACTGCTTATTGGGGTATAGTGTGTAACGGAGGCTAGCTGGCGAGTGCCTCACTCTCATAGCCTCCTCCTTTTAGCACTCGCTTACCATGCAGGAATCCCTTGTTTGATCCCCGCTCGGAACAAGTGGTTAGGTATAGAACTGGTTGTAATATGATAAACATAAATACTTTTGAATACCTTGGATTTCATTACAGTTATCGGTGGTGTAATGTAACATACCTTATATGTAATAGACTACGATAATTGTAATGGTTAATAATTGATGGTAATTTGTTTATGTTACTTTTGTTGTATTACTACATTAATGAGTTTGTAAGTTGTCATTGTTTGATATTTTTGCAACACAGTGCTTTCCCACACTTTAACCAGCAGAGGTCCTCATCGAGCTCTGATTTGGAAAGCTTCGAGTAACGAACCTTTTTCCAATACACTTGAGTCAAATGATTCACAGGTTTAGAAAGCTTTATTTTACAATCACTAAAGATTAGGCAGGCTGGCAATGGTTAATCACAGGAGCAAACAGAATCATAAAGGGCAATTGAAAAGAGTAGTCAAAGCAGGCAAGAGATCGGTTCAGGCAGCTAACATAACACAAACTAGATTAGGGTCTGGAAACATGACATGGACAAACAAGGCAAGGTAAAGGCTTCGTAATTTTTACAGATTAACAAGACTCAACACTGTTTGTGTGCTATAGTGTGGTATATAAATAGTCCATAATGGGTTACCAGCTGTTTGTGTAATCAGTGAAAATGGAGAACGGGTGTGTGCGAGGTGCATGCTGGGAGTTGGAGTTTGTTAATCGTGGCTGAATTGCACTTCTATAGCAATCTGTAGCTGATAGATTGCTGGTCATCGTAACAATTATTAGCTTCCATAAGATTTTTTGGCTACAAAACAAACCACTGTTGTCTAATGACTTGCATATTTAACCTAATTTAAGTTACATAAGCTAGTTAAGCCATTAATTTGCCACTGTGTCTTGCAAGTAACTAAAATTTTAATATATTGTCACCATGGCAAAGACAAAAGAAATTTGTTATTAGAAATAACTTATTAAATATATTATGTTTAAAATGTGTTGAAAAAAACTTCTGTTAAACAGCAATTGGGAAATATCTTCAGAATTCTGTTAATTTTGACTTCAACTGTATGTGTAAGCTTAGAAATGTCATTAAGTTATTGTTAGTTTTCTTTGTAGGTCAGTCTAAAAGTCATGCAGAGGCTAAATATGGACTTACAGTTTCTTCTGATGATCCAGAGTTACTTGATAAACTGAATCATGGAGCGAAAGAAGGTCAGTCTTTTGCAAAGTCTTCCTCACTTTGATCTTCAGATTATTTTTTTAAATGTGACATATTTAAGTGTAACTTGCTTCCGTCTGCTGCAGGTCTAAGAGTATTGGTGAAGCATATTGAACGAGCAATATCAAATCTGCAAGTCCTTCAGGCATTTGTAACACCAGAAACCTGTGGTAATAGCCACACAGTTCAGTCTGCTCATCCTGACTTTCATCTTATTATGAGCACTTCCCTTCCAATCCGAACTCTGATACAGGGTAAGTGATTGTGGATGTTACATCATGATTTTTTTTGTATGGTCCTTTTTTAAAATTTTCTTTTTACAATAATTATAACGAGCAGCATATATTAAGTTCAATGCAATTAAAAAGCTATTGTTCAATAACAGTTGTTGCTTTTTAATTCTGATAAGACCAACAAAGGCTCATTCTGAAAACGTAGCTCTATGTACATTTCTGGAGATCGCGAACTATGTAGGCAGAAGTACGTATGGCTGTATTTCATCTTTTTAATAAACGCTACGATGTGGTATGATGCCGTTCCTTTTCGCACTTACCAGCTGACTGCTTACCTCTGTATACACAGCTTTCCTGCTGTGCTATATACACATTTTAGAGCTTCCTTAAATTGGCGACAGAAAGAGCTTAGCTCTCTTTTTCATGTTTGCAGAGTTCTCGATTTTTAAAGTTGTGGTATTCTTTTTGAATCAACCTGTATATTTAATATATCCTAAGACTGACCTCTGAGCACCACCTTTAAAAACGAGCAAAAACCCTCAATAAATTATGAAAGAGAGCTGACAAGGTTTCAACTCTTAGCCAAATGTCATGACTTTTCCCTGACTTTCACTGACTAAAGAGCTGAATTTACATGGCTTAAAATGAATGGAAAAACAAGGTGCTCTTGTGCTCAGCATGTTATTAAAAATCATAGTAGAGCTTGAATATGATTTTTAATTCATCTGATAGCCATCATGAGAGCAATAATTGATAGATTACCTCAGATTTTTAATAGAAATGAAATGAAACAAGAGCACTTTCTAGACACAAAACTCTAAACCAGGGGTGGCCATCCCTGTTCCTGGAGAGCCACCGGCTGTTTCTCAATATGCGTTCTTCAGCGGTCTTGCGTCCTCGTGTTCTCGTGAAACGTCATCATCAGCTGCCTAAGTTCAGTTCCAATACTCAAGACCGCAAGTACGGAGGACGCGTGAAACTTCCCGGATGTGTTCTTGATATCGAGGACGCACTGATGCAGACTTGAGCACCGAACTCGCTCTGGAAGTCCCAGAAGTCATTGCGACTGGAGGTGGGAAGCGCTACATTTTATCTAGATTTATTATTAAAGTTCATAGATATGAACTATTTACCTCAGGAGTTTCTCTAAATGAAATGGTGAAAGTAAACATTACCATGGACATCTTAATAAAGGAATAAACATATTAAGGGTGTTTGTTTGCTGAAATTCATATTAAAATCTGTTTTATTTATATTGTGCAGCATATATTTATAATGTTTTTATGCAAAGTATATATATTTTGAAAAGGGGAAAAACAATAAATCGTTGTATGAAGGCTGTAATGTTTAAATAATTTACCATTTAAAACACGTGAAGATCATGTGACCATCAGGAAGAACGCAGCATCCCATTTCTCAAAGGACGCGTTCTCTGCCCTCGCGGTCTCCTGAGTTCGTTCTTCCGTGGACACCTGGCAAGACTGGTCTCCACAAGAACACAAGTTCGTTCTCTGCGTTCTTGGAATTGAGAAACCTTCCTGCAGATTTTAGTTGCAACCCATATCAAACACACCTGCCTGTAATTATCATATGGTGTTCAGGTCCTAATTAATTGGTTCAGGTGCAACTGAAATCTGCAGGAAGGTGGCTCTCCAGGAACAGGGTTGGCCACCCCTGCTCTAAACAGTCACTACTTTTAACACAGGCTCTCCAGTGTTCAATACTCTGCATGTTGTGTTTGTTCATTCAGAAAAGTCCTGCATTTACAGGATCAGTGGTTTACATAATCCTTTTATCATACAAATACAACAGGAACATAACTTTAAAACACCAGCACACAAGATACACATCGATTCAATAAACAATCATTGACAATCTTTAAATATTGTTATTTAAAAATATGAAACAGGTTTCGTTATGGTTTATACATACAGTAAGAGGGAACAGTTCAGATGGTGGAATCAGTGAACTAAAGTTTTATTCATTCAACCATAATGTAGGTTTACTGCAAAAAATTAATTAATTCATTCATTTTGGTTTAGTCCCTTTATTAATCGGGGGTCGCTACAGCAGAATTTACCGCCAACTTATCCAGCACATGTTTTACGCAGTGGATGCCCTTCCAGCGCAGCAAACCATCACTGGGAAACCCATACACACTCATTCGCCAACATACATACACTATGGACAATTTAGCCTACCTAATTCACCTGTACCACGTGTCTTTGGACTGTGGGGGAAACCGGAGCACCCGGAGGAAAACAACGCGAATGCAGGGAGAACGTTCAAATTCCACACAGAAACGTTAACTGACCCAGCCGAGGCTCAAATCAGAACCTTCTTGCTGTGAGGTGACAGCACTACCTACTGCGCCACTGCGCCCTTACTGCAAAAACAAACAAACAAACAAACAAACAAACAAACAAACAAACAAACAAACAAACAAACAAACAAACAAACAAACAAACAAACAAACAAACAAACAAACAGATTAGAAAAGTTAAAAGTGTTTCTCACTGCATGTCCCCATATCGAAAGCTGATATATTAAAACATATGCACACTACATGAGGACTTAACATACTGTTTATTAAATGTCATAAATGTATATCAAATATTATTCATTTATTCATTTTCTTGTCGGCTTAGTCCCTTTATTAATGCGGGGTCGCCACAGCGGAATGAACCGCCAACAGGGAACCCATGCGAGTGCAGGGAGAACATGCAAACTCCACTCCAAACTCCAACTCCAAACCAGTGACCCAGCAATCTTCTTGCTGTAAGGCGACAGCACTACCTACTGCGCCACTGCGTTGCCATATCATATATATTGTACTATTGTATTAGGTTGCGGCCAATAGGGCATCTGCTCTGTAAAACATGTGCCGGAAGAGTTGGCGGTTCATTCCTATATATACATAACATGTACATAACATATATGTATACATGACACAATATATATATAAATACAGTTGAAGTCAGAATTATAAGCTCTCCTATTAATTTTTTTCCCCGTTTTTTTATATTTCTCAAATGATGTTTAACAGAAGGTGATTCAGTGGCACAGTAGGTAGTGCTGTCGCATCACAGCAAGAAGATCGCTGGTTCGAGCCTAGTCTGGGTCAATTGGCGTTTCTGTTTGGAGTTTGCATGTTCTCCTTGCGTTCGTGTGGGTTTCCTCTGGATTCTCCAGTTACCCCCACAGTCCAAAGACATGTGAAACAGGTGAATTGGGTAGGCTAAATTGTCCATAGTGTATGAGTGTGAATAACTGTGTGTGGATGATTCCCAGAGATGGGTTGAGTCTGGAAGGGCATCCGCTGCGTAAAAACGGGCTGTAGAGGTTGGCGGTTTATTCTGCTGTGATGACCCCAGAGTAATAAAAGGACTAAACCAAAAAGAAAATGAATGAATGAATGCTTAACAGAGCAAGAACATTTTCACAGTATGTCTGATAATACTTTTTCTTCTTGAGAAAGTCTTATTTGTTTTATTTCGGCTAGAATAAAAGCAGTTTAACCACCCTAACCAGCCTAGTTAACCTAATTAACCTAGTTAAGGCTTTAAATGACAAAGATAAATCATGACAAAGCTAAAATAAATCTGTTATTAGAAATGAGTTAATAAAACTATGATGTTTAGAAATGTGTTGAGAAAATCTTCTCTCCATTAAACAGAAATTGGGGAAAGAATAATATATATATATATATATATATATATATATATATATATATATATATATATATATATATATATATATAGTTGAAGTCAGAATTATTAGCTCCCCTGAATATGTCAGATTTCTGTCCTGGGATGTGTGTTTCCATCAGTTTGACCTTGTGGATTTGGCGACAGGTTCTCCTCCACATCACAGTGGTGTTTTCATTAGTCAAACATCTTGGAAAGAAACTTTTGTCAATGTGAATTTAGGCCTGACTTTGGTCTGCTATTAATCTGTGATTGGACTTTCTTACATACAGTAATGTCAAGTATGAAACATTTTTTCATTTTTTTTTTGTTTTTGAAAGTGACAACTAAAATTTTCAACTCCCCGATATTCCTAACTATGTTTAATTTCATGATTTTCAATGTTTTGGACCACATGCTGTAATATCTTAAAAAATATAAACTTTTATAGCTACAGTATGAAATATATATTTTTTCCACTCACACTTTTTGGCCACAGCCTAGTTTGAAAACCCCTGCTGCAAGCAGTATACTGTTTTATAGGTTTTTAAAACTTTTTTCTCCACATTTTCCTGCTAGAAATTCATCCTTCATTTCTCGAGGAGGTTCAAATGATTGATCTTTCTCCAAGCACATCTGAAGTTCGGGACCTGATTCTGACAGAACTGATGCAGACTGAATGTTCAGCTCTATGGACTCTACATCATCGAGTACAAACAAAAAAACAGATACTTCAGCATAAACTTTCTGAGAACAAGGTCAGCTTGTCAAAAAGTTTTTTTTTGAATGTTCAGTTTTATAAGCATAGGTCCTAATGTTTATTTTTATGATGATTGCAGTTTTCCTTGATGGAGTATGTCATGCACGCCTCTACACCACTTTTCCAGGACCCTCAGTTCCTTCCACAGGTCTACATGTGTCAGAGTGTCTCTCTCGGACTTGAAACAGAAATCAAGGCGCTATCTCAACAGATAGATCAGCATAAACCCCTAATGACTGATTTTTATCAAATAGCAGAGCTCACCACATCCCTTTACAATGCCCTGCAGGACGTGGCCCAGCTGTCCCCCTGTTATCTTTTCACTCTTCATGGTTTCCTGCTCACTTTGCGGTCAGCTTTAGCCATGGAGAGCCCAGACGGGAGAGAGACGGAGCTCAGAGCAGGCAAATCTGAGATTACCTACAGGATTGTCTCTCATATCTTTTCCCAGTATAAACCCTGCTTGTTCCAGAGCCATTCCGCTTTATTCAGATTATTGGTATCTTTTGCCATTATTGAGCACAATGAGGGCTGCCCTGAGGTAGAACGAGTCATTTTCCTCAGAGGATTAAGCAACTGGGAGTCTTCAGAGCATTTTTTATCAGCGTCAACACAGTCTATCCCCGAGCTGCCAAGCTGGATTCAAACACAATCTCCAGATGATGTTTATCTGTTACAGACGATTGCACCCTTCAGGGGTCTTGTGTCCTCTCTTGTGAATTCATCCAGACTGTGGCAGAAATACCTGCGCTTTCCTTCCTCTACGGTGATTGGACCAGTGCCTTGTCGATCTCACTCTCATTTGTCCACACTACAGCGGGCCATTCTCTGGAAGACTCTGTGTCCTCATTGGCTAGCAGCAGTGGAAGAAGACCTCATGGCCTGTGCGAATGGACACATGCCTCAATCATATACTGGCGACCCCTCAGTGACCTCAGTGGAAAACATCTCCAACCTACTGTCCAAACATGAAGGTCCTGTAGTTGTGTTTTTACCAGATATAACCAGAGAAGCAGCAGTGAGCATCCACCCTCTCCACTTGATTAAACAAATTGCACAGTGCCAAGTGGACAACAAAAGGGTAAGTTTTTTGAGATCACATATAGGGGTATAAATGGGCTGTCCAGTAATGTTATGACCTGTCATTGACTCTCCTAGGCCCCGTTTACACTGCCAGTTAAATGTGACCCAATTCAGATTTTCTTCTCATATGTGACACAGATTGGATCTGTTCTATGACCATGTAAACACGAAAAAAAAAAAAACAAAAAAAACGTATGCATTCGGATTCATATGTGGGAATAAATCATAGAGGAATAAAACATAGAGGAGGAAAGTGGTCAGTCGCCACAATTTGCTCCCACCTGCCCTGAGATCTCTCTTGTACCCACAAATTCCTCTGAATGGTGAAGAACACCATATATAAACCATAGGCACAAGCTGCTATGATAGCTCTTTCCCTCAGCCTTGGCCTCCGCATAATTTAAAAGTTGGGTAAACTTCACATATTTCGCAGAGAAAACATTTTACAGGTAACTAAATCTAAATCTCGGACTTTCCTGAAATAAAAATGAGCAAGGTGTGAAGCACCAGAAGCGGACCATATTAAATTTAAAATTATTAAATTTGAATATATTTTGGCTAGTGTTGATATCCAGGAAGAATTAATTATTATTGTATTATTATTATTATTATTACTACTACTATTATTATTATTATTATTATTATTATTATTTTGTTTTAATTATTATTTTTTATTGAACTGGCCAAATTGTGACTAAGGACAGTTGAATGTGCTGGCCAGTTTGTTTTTTATCTAATAAATGATAGTAGGCTACAGTTTTTTTTTTACTTTAAAACTTTAACAATTTACTATTTTTTTCTAATGATATATGATGTAATAAATTTGTATTTAAAAAATTTGTCTTGTTTTTTTTCAAAAATGTTTTTTAATTGCATTTTTTTTAGAAAATATTTTATATTCAATAACACATACTGTATGACAACCACCTGTAAGTCAATGGAAAAGCGGTTGTTCCTTGCGCCACCTGGTGGCTATTGCGTAAAGCACAGAAATGTTTTTTTATATATATAATGAAAAGGTGGCTTTTACAGCCGCAGTATTGCGCGTGACTGCGGTTGACAAATTGCAGTATTGCGCGTGCAGAAACACAGGTTCCCAGTAGCCATATCTGTAGGTTGCTTAAGTGAATATAAGGTCCTGACAATGCTCTATGTATGTCATGCAAACACATTTCTCTGGATGGTCATGTGGAAATAAATAAAATCTCATTCTAAAAGTCAGAGCTTTGGACTAGTAGCTAACACATGTGCCTCTGTGCTGATCAATCCAACTTGTGACATTTTCCCTCCTCTCCTCATTAATTCCTGACCTTTCTCTTTCCATATCTGTAAAAAGTGGTATAAATGTCTAATATAAAAGGACGTTCTTTTAAGAAGTTATCATGAACACTGTCGTTCAGTGGGTGAAAAATATATGTTAAGCTTTAAATTATGTATCAGTCTGTCATTATTGTCAACAGGTGAGTGTTATTTCTTTCGGGTCCGGCTGTCATGGAGATGCTGTTCTCTCAGCTCTGGACATCGCTGTCCAAAATGGCGACTGGTTAGTGCTGAACAACTGTCATCTGCTGGACTGTTGGGATGTCAGAGTTGTGAACAAGTTAACACAAGTAGTGTCCTTCACTACAAAAGGTGACTCTAATGACCATACACACTACACCTACGAGAGTTCGTTATTTCAGTCTAAATCACCTGAGTGTTTGACAGATTTGGAGACAGATGGTGGGCCTCTTCTAAACGCTGAGAATGCAGGACGATTTGTGCATCCCCAGTTTAGATTGTGGCTTATAACCAAAGCTGACAGACCTCGCTCGGTCCCAGGTAGGCAGTGCTTTGCTCATTACACATAATGATTCTCCATAATGATGGTCTCCACAGTGGTATAATTGAGTCAATGTGAAATCAAAAACAACCATATTTACAGTGCATCTGGAAAGTAATCATAGCACTTTACTTTTTCCATTTTTTTATGTTACAGCCTTATTCTAAAATAGAAAAAAATCATTTATTTCCTCAAAATTCTACACACAATACCCCATAATGACAATGTGAAAAAAGATTTTTGAAATTCATTAAAAATAAAAAACCTAAAAAATCACATGTACATAATTATTTACAGTCTTTGCTCAATTTGTTGATGCACCTTTGGCAGCAATTACAGACTCAAGTTTTTTTGAATATGATGCCACAAGCTTGGCACACCTGTCTTTGGGAAATTTTGCCCATTCCTCTTTGCAGTACCTCTCAAACTCTATCAGGTTGGAGGGAAAGTGATGGTGTACAGCCATTTTCAGATCTCTCCAGAGATGTTCAATAGGATTTAGATCTGGACTCTGGCTGGGACACTCAAGGACATTCACCGAGTTGTTGTGAAGCCCATCCATTGATATTTTGGTGGTGTGCTTTGGGTCATTGTCCTGCTGGAAGATGAACGGTCGCCCCAGTCTGTGGTCAAAAGCACTTTGAAACAGGTTTTTATTCAGGATGTCTCTGAACATTGCTGCATTTATCTTTCCCTCTAGCCTGACTAGTCTTCCGGTTCCTGCCGCTAAAAAAACACCCCACAGAATGATGCTGCCACAATACTTCACTGTAGGGATGGTATTAGCATGGCGATGAGCAAGGCCTGGTTTTCTCCAAACATAACGACCTGGCATTTACTCTAAAGAGTTCAATTTTAGTCTCATCAGAACAGAGAATTTTGTTTCTTATGGTCTGAGAATCTTTCAGTTGCCTTTTGGCAAATTCCTGGCGGGCAGTCTGGCCACTCTACCATACAGGCCTGATTGGTGGATTGCTGCACAGATGGTTGTCCTTCTGTAAGGTTCCCCTCTCTCCACAGAAGAACGCTGGAGCTCATACAGAGTGACCATTGGGTTATTGATCACCTTCCTGACCAAGGCCCTTCTCCCCCGATCACTCAGCTTAGATGGCCGGCCAGCTCTAGGAAGAGTCCTGGTGGTTCCAAACGTCTTCAACTTATGAACTCACTCACTAGAACTTTAAGAGCAGCAGAAATTTTTCTGTTACCTTCCCCAGCCTTGTGCCTCAAGACGATCCTGTCTCAGATGTGTACAGACAATTCCTTTGTCTTCATGCTTGCTTTGTGCTTTGACATGCACTGTCATCCCTGGGACTTTGTAAAGACAGGTGTGTGCCTTTTCAAATCATGGTCTATCAACTGATTTTACCACAGGTAAACTCCAATTAAGCTGTTGAAACATCTCAAGAATGATCAGTGGAAACAGAATGTACCTTAGCAAAGGCTGTGAATACTTATGTGCATGTGATTTTTCAGTTTTTTTATTTTTAATAAAATTGCAACAATTTCAAAAACCTTTTTTCCAGATTGTCATTATGGGGTATTGTGTGTATAATTTTAAGGAAATAAATTAATTTAATCTTTTTTGGAATAATAAAGTTGTAACATAAAAAAAACCTGTTGAAAAAGATAAGTGCTATGAATACTGTTGTATATATATTTTACACTGTATGTATATTGCATATTTCTGGTTGCACTTTAAAAATATTAAGCCAGTAATACAACAACAAAACAACAAGAAAAAACATAATCCTTATTTTCTTTTGATTTTTCTTGTTCACTGAACTTTTGAAAACATCAGCTGCACTGAGCTAAAATTATTTGAAGTTGAGTGTACAAAAAACTCCTTTCGAAATCAGTACTCAGTAATAATACATTATTAGAACAAACTTCAGTTTCTTCAATGTAAGAAAAAAGACAAATGTTAATAAAACATGTTTTAGACACAGGACAGGACGCAAGACAACAATAACAGTAAGCAAGACAAGAATTAAAACATGACAGGACAGAGAAAAATGCTTTGTAAAGGAAAAAACAAGACTCAGCAAATAGTCTGTGTAAATTAGGTATTTTTATAGTCTCTGTAATTAGTCCATCATGAGCTTCCAGCTGTGGGTGTGTGTGTTCCTCCATTTTAATTATAGTTTGAGAATTTGATTTAACATTTAATTATTACAGGATTTTACTGAGTTGATCATGAAAATTAAATATCAAATACAGTAGATTTCTCATTTGAGAATGCTTTTTGATTTATTATTTGATCATTTGAGCTTTTGATTTATCATTTGGGTAGTTGATTTGAAATTTTCATTTATTATTTGTTCTTTTTAGGCATTTGAATTTTCATTTTAATGTTGTTAGGAAAAAAACAATAGCAGAATATTTTTTGGTTGAACTTCCAAATCTTTTCAACTTGATGAAATTTTTTATTTAAGTTAGGTAAACATGTTAAATGTAGTTTTACAGACATTTTTTTTACTGAATTATGCCAAACAAACAAACTTATTGTTATTTAAAGGGGTGGTCCACTGCAATTTCATATTTTAAACTTTAGTTGATGTGTAATGTAGCTGTGTGAACATAAACAGCATCTCTGCATGTAAAAAGCTTAAAGTGCAATGCAAAGGGAGTCCTTGGTTTTTACAGAAACTTAGCAAAGCCTACAATGAATGAATTTTAGGGACTACAAAAAATACTTCTCGCCCTTGTGAGATCACAAAGGTACTTTTACAGCAGACACACACTGCGCAGCTAAGGGCCGTGGCCAGAGGCGCTGTAACGTTATTGCAGAGAGCTAAAATGCGTCCAAAAGCTGCTATTTTCACAGAGCTTCATCTGTTTCTGTATTTGGGCTTCCAAAGGACACAACACAAAGACAGAAGTGCTTACAGTTTAATATTAATTATGTTCCAGAGAATTATAAAATACATAGCAAGCATGATTTGACAGAACAGCTCCAGAATCTGTCCCAGTTCAGTGCTTGATTCGGTTAAAAGCTCCACAAAGCAGAAGCTGTGAACTACAACCTGTAAGTGTTTTTATTTGCTAAAATTGATCATGACATGTCCACTGTTCAGCGTTAACAGTATGCTGTAGCAACAATGTAAACAACGGGAAATGCTGTTTTGCACCGCAAACGATTTAGCTACAAATTCATATTTATCAGTCAAACTGCTGTAAACACACACACACACACACACACACACACTTCACCAGCGCGTTCGTGTCTCTTTATGTGTGTGCGCGACTTTGCAATGATTCTTTTTAGGCAGCTTTTCCATGCGTTTTACATCTCAGATAATGAAGTCGCAAAAGATATGTGGATGATTCATATTACTTACACCTGCATATTCTGAATACATGTGAAAGACAAGGGCCTCGCTAGGTGCTCATCTGTTATAAAACACTCACAGGACATTAATTCGAACAACTATGCGGATATATTAAATAGTTCAGACAAAAATACGCAAGGAGACAGGTTCACTTCACGCATAATGTTATTTTGTGAATGAGCAGACTTACGTGTACTAGCTGGAGACGTGATCATGAGGATGTTTTTATGCCGAGTTTGAAGTAATCACCCAGAGAACAGGAGAAAGTGCATTCCTTCGATCATTTTAATTTAGCATATTAATCATGAAATCCTCAAATTATAGTATAATATTGAGAGTTAGTTTTAATCTTACAGCCCACCTGCAGGATCGCTGAGGCCCACTAGTGGGCCGCTGCCCACTGGTCTAAAATCCCTGCTATATATAATATGAAATCACTAAAACACGGTAAAACAGTAGAAATTGCATGAGATATTTCTCTTTTTTAATGTAAATGTCTGAGAGACTGTTTAGACTGCAGGTCTAAATTTGAAATGGCAAAATGGCCTTAAACAATAACTAAATGCACTACAGAATGTTACTTTTTCACACACTTGCACAAATTGCATGAATCAGTGCTGCACCAACTTCTGGACACTCGTAGCTTGTTAGTTAAACCTATCATATCGTTGTCACAGCTAGATTTTTCCCTCTTAGGTCACACAGATTTTGCTCTGCATATAAATGCATCAACCTGCTTTCTGTCAGCTTAGTATAGGTGCATATAATATAACATAATGTTAAATGTAAGGTAGAAAGATGTTTTAAAAGTGTTTTTGTTTGTTTTGTTTTTGATGTAGTTAATAAACAATAAAAAATGAACTTGATTGTAGTGTGTTACCAAAGTTTATATTGAATGATGTGACAAGGCCAGGTCTAAATGTAGGAGCAAGTAAATGAATTGGTTTCACATACAGTCTAAAGGGTCATGATATCGAAGTGTTCTCTGTTATAATATGTGTATAACCTTTCATCTGATTTAGTTTCTGTTAGGATTAGAGCCTTGCACTTGGCGTGTGATTCCTCCTTGGACCTGAAGGATGAACTGTGGTCCTCGATAAAACAGACAATCCCCATGTTTTCTCCTGAAGCCTCTGTGCAGATTCAGTGTGCCATCCTGCATTCTGTCCTGCTGCACAGACAAACATTCAAACACATGGGCCAAGCGCAGCTCTACTTTTGGTAGGTATTTGAGCACATTGGAGTGCACAATCATTTATTTATTGCATTTATATCTCTAATCTGACTAATCTTCATTCTATTTATAGGACTCAGGAAGATTTACATGCTCTGATTGACACATATCACCGCATAGCCAAACACTGCAGTGATTCCTCTAGAGCTTTGGAATACATAGCAGGTACTGCTGGTACTTAAAACTTTTTAAATGGTTTATAAACTGCTTTTTATTTTGTTGGTTTTCTGAGATCTACTTATAATGTTATAATTAGAATTAATTGACTATTTTCTGTTTTAATCTCAGTGATTGGAGCACCTTATATGAATAGGTGTGGCAGATTGTAGACTTAGTAGTAAATGCCCACTGGTATGATTGGCATACTGCATTAAATTAGTTTCACGAAAGTTTGAAAGAAAGCTGTGTGCTCACCATTGTAAACATCTGCTTATATATACTTGATAGCCCAAATCCTTCAATGATGGATTTTGTTGTGACCAAGTACATATTAAGGTAAGTTTTATTAACAAATTTCGAGAGGATCATATGCTATAATTAATTGCGGGTGGTCTCTCATCAACAGTCATTGACAAACCAATCAGATGAATCCAGGCCCACTATAAATAACCCATTTTGTCTTACTTCCCCTATCTTCATTTTTTAAAGGAATCCCTTCATCCACTCGATGTCCCTATTTGCCTCATTTACCAGGTGGAGCTTTCAAGACTGATCTCAGACCACCTTTTATGCTAAATCACCAGGTGGGAGCCCTAGGCTCAATTATCTCCAAGCTAAAGGTTCACTCCTGGGACAGCATGCCAAACCCGCAATAAGAATCAAACAATAGCAAAGTGTGAACTCTTGCAATGATCTGTAAAAACAGACAAGGCACTAGTGAACAAATAATAAAACAGTTACTCAACCTTGTGTGGTGCCATATGACTCATGGATCAATATAGTCAGCGCAGCAGTCTAGTGTTTTTCCACTGCTTAGAGTTTCGTTGTTGTTTGGTTTCTGTTATTTAGGTGGTGTTCTGTATATTTTGGTCCTACCCTGTCAGATTTTCCTCCCATTCAAAAAGTAGGTTGCACATTTTGATGACGAAAGCAGATTGTGCTACTTGCATAAATTTTGATGTGGAGCGGTGTGATATGAGGCTGGAATATTGCCTTAAACTAGGGTTAAACACTTAACCTCAGAATCATTCAAGTATAGTGTTCGTAGCATAATCTGATTGGTAGGATTAAATGTCAGGACACTGGACATAAACAGACAGTGATGTCCTGATCTTCATCTGCAGAGGCCATGCTTATCCACATTATTGTGTAATAAATTGGTTCATTCCACACACTGACTATATTTACTGTACATGGACATCAGTAATCAAATTATTCGCCTTAATCTGATTGAGACAATAATATGATTAAGGTGTTTACATGAGTTGATTTTTAGATGTTCCTTTCATGATCTCGTTTTACATGTTATAGTGCATAATTCGATTAACGTCTTTGCATCACCACGCTATCCATGTTTCTTCTGGAGTTTTATGTAATTTCGGGTGCTCCATTTTTAATTTGTTGATTTTAGCCTTCACTTTCATTCAGGAATATTTCATTAATGCCAACCATGACAAACTAAGGTACTGAATTCGACTACAATGTATAAGGACTGCTGGAAGAGCGTTGTTTTGATCAAATTTGATACCGCACGCCAAATGGAAGAAAAAAAAAACTCCACGTTATGCGATGCAGATGTGGTCCTACTGACTCTGTATGCAGAGAATAGTGTCAAACAGCCATCTGTGTATAAACTATCCTGTTGCAAAACACGGCAAAATGTCCTACATAATAATAATAATAGTTTGAGTAAGGTGTTTATATGTCTGTACTGCACTTCAATATTGTGACTAAAATCGGCATACTCCACATGTCTTAATTCGATTTCTGTTAGATTATGACCTGATTAAATTAATCAAAAATCACTGTTTACATGGTAGACTCTTAATCAGAGTATTGTCTTAATCAAATTATAATTTAATTAAAGGTGTCCATGTAAATGTACTCGTTGTTTTTCCAGATTGACTTTAATGCAAGCTGTCTTATACTGTGACTGAATGAGCTCAAACACACTGCACAAGTTAAGAAAACAAATGCATTAGAAAAACACTTTTTACTATTACTATTATTCTATTGGAAAAACTGTATTTTATGGTAAAAAAAAGAGAAAACTGTTGTTATTTGTATCAATATTAACGGTGCTGGCCCTGTATTTACTTGGTATCTGTTACAGGCACCAGCTAGAGTGCCCACCACACACATTTGAGGGCACCTCACATATGCAACTGAACTAGACTACACACCCCTTAATCTTATACAACTCACACTTGATAGCTATGAACTTTTTATCACACACTTTATATAGCCTTGTGTTTCAGTCTGTGTTTGTTAGCCTTTGAATGTTTGTCTGTGTTGGTGCCTGTTCTCTTGTGGATATCTTTGAACCATACCTGCCACCACTCATTTCACACCCATCTCCCCACACCCTCTCATTGTGTTAGTTTTCCTGGGAAACTCAATCTAGTTACAATCTAGTTACAAAAAATCCCTTGTGGCCATGTAAGTCAAATTGCAAAGTCACCTCACGTAGTTCATGAAATATGAAAATCTGGCAAAAAAACATTACAACAAAGTTGCACTGTTGATTTCTTTGTAGGTGCTAGATGGTTGACTTAAACAGTGGCAATAGCAACATTATATATTATGTATACATTATATATTAATATCCAAAATTTTGCAGTATCCCTCACACCTAAACAGGAAGCAGGTTCATCTCTTTTTTGGGTTCCCCAACACATTTCCATTGGGGTCTGTGATGTTTTGCAGCACATTTTTATGTATTGTGAAACATAATATTGTGAGAAAGACTTTCTTTCAATATGTTAGTGTTGACTTACAGAACATTTGAGCTCTCTGAGCCAACATATTTCCAAGATAAATGAGAAAGTTCTGAAACTTACAGGATGCTTTTTTATTGTACAATGATGTCAAAGGATAAATAGAATTTTGATTCCTCACTTCATGACCCTATAAAATTATTTTTGATCTGTTTGAATCTGTTCTTTCAACAGGTCACCTGGTTTATGGGAGCCACGTGTCAGACCATGCTGATCTAGCAGCTGTGCAAAGTGTGGTTAGAGCTTGTCTGAGTCAACCGTCTACTTCATGGGAGAGTGGTCAATGCATTCTTTCTGATATCATTAACTTAATAAGAAAATGTGGTATGTAAACAATCTATCGCCATGCTCATTGTAAATATGTGTCCCATTATACATTTTTGGGTAATGTAAAATATGTTGTTTCAAATACGCTTTGTTTCTTGGTGCTGTGGTTTCCACTACAGTCCAAAGACATGCAGTATAGATGAATTGAATAAACTAAATTGTCCGTATAGTGCAGTGGTTCTCAACCTTCTAATGGTACATGGAGGAATGAAATATGTCATGTACATGCTACATATATTTCAAAATTTATCAAAAATAATGTATATACTATGCCATATATGACACATAGCCTATATTTCTGAGGTAATCTGCCACGTTTTTTTTAACTGTGCAGAGTTGTAGCTCCTTTACTAGGCCTACTACACCACTGTATTTGAATACTGCTCATTTTTGTGGTACTTGAAGAGACAATTTTTTTTTCTGAGATGGTACTTGATGAAAAAAGTTTGAGAACCACTGGTATAGTGTATATGTGTGTAAAAATGATTGTGTATGGGTGTTTCCAAATACTGGGTTGCAGTTGGAAGGGCATCCGCTGCATAAAACATATGCTGGAATAGTTGGCAATTCATTCTGCTGTGGATACCTTTGAAATAGAGAGCCGAAGCCGAAGGAAAATTAATGAATGAAAGTACGTTTTGTTGCATGTTTTAGATGGCAAATCCACTAGAGGGTGCTGTTTACATTTTTCCACTTACTGTTCTTTGGCTTAGTCCAGGGGTGTCCAAACTACGGCCCGTTTTGTGGCAGCCCGCGAGGCTTTTTATAAATATCAATAGAATCTGGCTCGCTATACAAAAATGAACGTAATTCAATAAATAACCACCGGGTGTTGCTATTACATGCATTCAATTAAGCAGCAGTTCTTGTTATGATCTATCTATCTATCTATCTATCTATCTATCTATCTATCTATCTATCTATCTATCTATCTATCTATCTATCTATCTATCTATCTATCTATCTATCTATCTATCTATCTATCTATCTATCTATCTATCTATCTATCTATCTATCTATCTATCTATCTATCTATCTATCTATCTATCTATCTATCTATCTATCTATCTATCCACACACACACACACACACACACACACACACACACACACACACACACACACACACAGTTGAAGTCTGAATTATTAGCCCCTCTTATTTCTCTTTTTTAAATATTTCCCAAATGATGTTTAACAGAGCAAGGACATTTTCACAGTATGTGTGATAATATTTTTTTCTTCTGGAGACTTATTTGTTTTATTTCGGCTAGAATAAAAGCAGTTTTAATTTTTTTATTTTTTAAGGTCAAAATTATAAGCCCCTTAAGTCTTCAGAACAAACCATTGTTATAAAATAACTTGCCTAATTACCTTAACTTGACTAGTTAACTTAATTTATATATATATATATATATATATATATATATATATATATATATATATATATATATATATATATATATATATATATATATATATATATATATGATATAGATGTATAGATATTTATATATACATATATACAGTTGGAGTCAGAATTGTTAGCCCCCCTAAATTATTAGCACCCCTGTTTATTTTTTTTCCACACATTTCTAAACATAAAATTTTTAGTAACTCATTTCTAATAACTGATTTATTTTATCTTTGCCATGATGACAGTACATAATATTTGACTAGATATTTTTCAAGACACTTCTATACAGCTTAAAGTGACATTAAAAGGCTTAACTACATATATATATATATATATATATATATATATATATATATATATATATATATATATATATATATATATTTATGCGTGTCTGTGTGATGTATGTAAAATTTGTCCCGCAACAACGTTTTTTTTTTTTTTTGCATCTGGCCTTCGGCCCAAAAAGTTTGGACACCCCTGGCTTAGTCCATGATCAATCAGTAATTGCCACAGCTGTATGCCTACTTCTCAGGCATATGTTTTATATGACAGATGCTCTTCCAGCCACAACTGTGTAGACTTTTTGTAACTCTAAAATATGTTACACAGAAGTACATTTCTTTGTAAATTTACATACACGTCCTTCTTGTACAAGTCCATGCTAGGGTCGTCCAGATCACCTAGACTAGTGAACCCCTTCACTAAATCCAACCAATAGTGATTTCAGAAGCAAATGTAAGAGAAAACAATGTACATTTAGCTTGTCTTTACATAGATCTCTTTTACTTTTAAAGTAATTTTACCCGACTCTCTCTCTCTCTCTGTATGATTGTATATATTATGAGACATGGACTTGCTCTTTGCATTAAAAAAGCTTTCCCACTGTCTTAAAAAAAAAAAAAAACTGGATGTATGAAGTAGCCTAAGCTTGCAACACTGATTGATATTTCTGCACCTGGAATTTGTCATGTATTAATTCAAATCTTGACAGCTATAGACATTATGAAAATACATTTTAGTATATTGTGATTAAAACAACAACAAACATTGTTTTTTTAATCCCAGTACATCGAAAACAGCCTTGTAAATTCCTTGAAATATCATTATAATTAAAAACATTTATTTGCTCATATTCAGTCCTTAAAGAGGACCTATTAAGCTCCTTTTTGCAACAAGTAAAATAAGTTTCTGATATCCCTAATTGTGGGTGTATGTGAAGTTTCAGCTCAAAATACCTCACAAACAATGTTTTATAACTCTTTAAAACTGCCCCTTTTAGACGTTGACCCTTATTGTGCCGTTTTGGTGACTGTCGCTTTACGTACAAATGAGATTGTGCTCCCAGCCCTCTTTTCAAAAGAGGACGGAGCTACAAATACCTGTGTGATTGCATAGTGGCAGATTCAAAAATAAGACTAACGTCCTATGCCAACAAGGGAGAGATTGTCACTAATGAGTGGGGCTTTCCTCCTCTGATGACATGTATAAAGGGAGTATGTAAATCAATGTGTGATTATAAAAAATAGAATTTATACATTTTTACCATAAGAATCTGGCTATGCTCACAGACTGTTTTCCAGACAAGTGTGTTTAAAGTGATTTTTGCATGATAGGTCCCACTTAAAATTGTTTAAAAACTTCTAATTCTGAAATCGAATCATTTCAATGAATCTTTTCCTTATTTACAACGCTATAGAGTGGAGGAACTATGACGTCAATTTGTATGCAAAAACCCGGAAGCGAGTTAGCATTTTAGCACTTCCGGTTCCCTCGTCCCAAAGTCAATGGGTTTTTTGAATGGGGTTTCAGTAAAATCACTTAAATAAGGTCCGTGGCTAACACCAACTCAATATACTTTCACGTTTTGTTCTACGACATAAAACACATCAGTTACAGCACATTCTTCAACTTTTAAATCGATTATGCTTCTTTAAAAAGACGGTTGCTATCAAGTTGCTAAATGAGACTACAGGCGGAATCAGGGACATTATACGACATCGAGCTAATCTGGTCTGGAGCGCAGCTCGCTTGTGTTGGGCGTTTGGATTTGTCTGTGATTTAAGTATTTTCATGAATAGTATTTTATAGTTTGTTGTATTATTCTAATTGAGAATTCAGATTGTGTGTAGATAATTCCTTCACATGTAAAGGCTGTCGAGAGACTAATTTGTTGATCATTTATTTTAATTAAACGATATTAGGAAGATACTGCTCACCAGTGCAGCAGTCTGTTTCTTTCCTGCTATCAGTAATGCAAACGTGTAAATAAATTTGTAAAAATACATGCATCTTAACTCATTTTAACGTGATCAAGTGATTTCTCGTCATTTTTTCTTCATCTGATCACATTTAACTGCAGTATTTACACTCCTCTATAAAACGTATAGCAGATGTGACTGTATGGGCTGTTTTTCACTGTACTTCGTGACAAAAAAGGAATATTGAATGTTGCAATGATGATGAAACTTGCAGGCATTTGATAGACTTGTTCCTCCTCACGCCTAATTTCTGTCATCTGTTAAGGTAAGCGGGCAGTGTGCACGCGAGTGATACACTTATTTAAATATGTCTCATAATAATACTATATAGGCACATTTATACAGATTTTTTAAACTTTTAGAACAACCGCAAAGCAAAACAGACATATTTCCCACGTAAAAACGATCCAAAAGGCACAAAGGTCTATGTTTGTTTGCGTATTTATTAGTTTATAATATATAGCGTGGATTATAATATAATAAACAGAGAGATTAACTCTTTGTTATGGACGTTATTTCTAAAAAATAAGCTTGATAAGTCGTCTGTAGCAGGGTGGGGCTGACGTCACTGACGAGCACCCCGAGGGCGCTGTAGTCCGTTTATAGCCTAATGTTAGCTTTTCAAGTCTTGCGTTTGCATTTAAGATCCAAAAGTGCTCAATGTTGTATTTTCGTGTGACAATTATCCGGCTGAACAAAACGTGTAAGTGTAATGAACAGTGTTTGAACACAGAGCTTATTATTTGCAATCTTCGAAAACCCTATGGGAAAATCCTATAGGGATTTTCACGAGGGAACCAGTTTTATGCTAGCAGCCGATTAGCCTACAAAGTGACGTCATAGTTCCTCCACTCTATTAGGCCGCATTTACACTGCACTGTTCAAGTGACTCAATTCCGATTTTTTTTTCTCCCATGTGGCACAGATCGGATATGGCCCATTTACCTGTAAGCAGGAACAAATCACATGGATTCCTATTTACTCCAATCAGATTCAGGTCTTTTTCATATGTTGAAATTTATCCGACATAAATCGCATCTGTGTTCTCATGTCTGCATTGTAAGCAGGTAGATCAGATTTTCATCTGTCAGTACGAGAAGCGCGCCATTAAAAACCATAGCGAATGACGTCAAGTCTGACACTTTCTTTTCAGAACAGACTTAAGCAGAGTCTCAAACCTTAAATCTCATACATGAGGACTTAAAAAGCTGTCATATTGTCATATAGCACAGGTATTTAAGATATTTAACGAGAGAGAGAGAGGACAATGTCCGCCACGTAACCAATATAAACTAATATAAAAATAGTGCATACAACATGTGCATAAATCATGCAATGGACATTACAATATAATGCCAGAAGGTTTAAAACAGCCTATATATCAAAAGAAGATGGACAAATGAGAACCTTTCTGTCATAAACTATAGTTAAACACTCTGTCAAAAGCTACAAACAGATTACATACAGGAATAGAGAAAAGAGCAGAAAAGAGTCAGCGTCCGCTTATTTACCTGATCATTGCGTCTTTGCCGTGTTCTGTATAAATGCAGACAATCGGATACGAGTCACTTTTAAAAGATGATGTAAGCAGTTCATCAAAAAAATCGGATACAGTCACAAAATCGGAATTGACCATCAAGATCTGCAGTGTAAATGCAGCCTTAGTTGCCATTAAGTAAGAACAAGTAAATATAGCAACCCAGGTTCATTCTGATTACGTACCCCTATATACTTTTCTGTAGAGAGCGAAATACGTCCCAGGAGCTACGTTTTTTTGCAGTTATTGTTTTCGAGAATTCATTAGAGGCCGCTGTGTATGCGTTTTCAGATCTCACGAGTGCGATTTGTGCCTGCTGTTCTTGCTTAAATACACCAGAGGCCGCTGTCGACTGACTGACAGATTCACTGACCAACCGACCAATCCCTCCCCTTCCCCTAAACCCAACCAATAGTGTTTTTAAAAGCATCGATTGATCCGATCACCCACTTCCCTAAACCCAATCGCAGTATTTTAACAAGCAATTCAAAAAAAAAAAAAAAAAAAAAGAAAAGGCCCCTGATTTTGACTGTTTTCAGATTTTACCACATCCTCACCCTGTTAGTTACTTGTTTATTTATTTATTTTTGCTTTAGTTTTTGTCTTATCTGCTTTCTGGAAACGTTCTTAACCAGACTCAAACCCCGATGTTGCCATCAACTCCGCTCTGCGTCTCAAGTCTGCTGACATAAAGTACGTGTTGAGCTACCAGACAAACTGGTAACAGTGGAAAAGCTGTCCATATGGAGATAAGTGGTCCACTGGTAAGTGAAAAAATAAACGGCGTCATACTACTGCGTTGCGTTGGTTTTAAAGATGAAATGCAACCATACGTAGCTCTGGCTACATAATTTGCGATCTCCAGAAACGTATATAGGGCTGTGGTTTTAGAATGACTCTATGTTGCAACCTACAAACCTATTAGCCTACATGTTAAGGGGGGCTTTAAACATTGTTTTTAAAATCATCCAATAATGACTGAACATTTACTTTGTTCTTTAATGCTTCACTTAATTTGTGCAGAAGGTGAGAACCTACTGACAGAAGTGAGACATCACATTCAGTCTATCAGCAGAGACACACTCCCGTTACTTCTGGGCTTTAGTCCAGGAATGGCAGATGAACTGGTCAAACTAAAAAGTTATAGCCTCAGCAATCTTCTACATCAATCACAAAACATCTGTGTGGATGCCAGAAGAGAAACCAATGTTGTACTGCTACCCCAAGAACTTCCAGACTACCGGACAGCTTGGGAAAGGCTGCTGACTTTACAAGACAAGCTAAAAAAAATGGAGATTGGCATGGGAATGGAATCTTCTTATGGGCCGTTGCATTGTTTTTTCCAGGCAGAATGGGAACGTCTGGACTCAATGGTGTCTTCCCTGCTCTCAGACAATTTTCAGCCGGTTAAATATAACATGACAAGCTCCGCTGCTGCACTTCTAACAGCATCAGCTCTCTCACGTCTGGAGACTCGAGCAGAGCTGCTCAGGTCGTACCTGTGGGAAGAGTCATCCAGGATTACACCTCATGTTTATCGATTGGCTGCCTTTCACAATCCCAGAGGCTTTCTGGCAGCGCTTATCAGAGATGAAGCCCACATCCAAAACAAGGAGATCAGTCTATACTGTTTGAATTTCAAGGTAAATCTCACACTGCATAAATCAACCACGTATAATCCACAAAAAAAATAAAATAAATAAATATATAAAATATTTACAGTTGAATTATTATCCCCTGTTTATTTTTTCCCCCAATTTCTTTTAAACAGTACAAAGATTTTTTTCAACACATTTTTAAACATAATAGTTTTTTTTAACTCATTTCTAATAACAGATTTATTTTATGTTTGCCATGATGACAGTAAATAATATTTTACTAGATATTTTTCATGACACTTCTATACAGCTTAAAGTGACATTTAAATGTTTAACTAGGTTAATTAGGTTAACTAGGCATGTTAGGGAAATTAGGCAAGTTATTGTATAAAGATGGTTTGTTCTATAGACTATTGGGAAAAAAATCTGCTTAAGGGGGCTAATAATATTGACCTTAAAATGTATTTATTTTTTTTTTATTACAAACTGTTTTTGTTCTAGCTGACAAAAAGCAAATAAGACTTTCTCCAGAAGAAAAAACATTATCAGACATTCTGTGAAAATTTCCTTGCTCTGCTAAACATCATTTGGGAAATATATAAAAAGGGGGACTAATAATTCTGACTTCAACTTTATATACAGTATTTGGTCCAAAGATGGTTCAAACTCAATAATTAATTAAATTATACAACAGGGTCAAGATCAAGACAACAGGCTTGCATTTCAAGAATTACAATAAAATATATATACATACAAACACAGTTTCACATTCTTAAGATGTAAACCTAAAAGAGACTAAACGAGATCTATGAATCATTATATGACGACGGCTCATATAGTCAAAACATTTGTTTTTCTTTTCTCATCATTTAAAGGAAATTTGATCTATAGCGTCAAACTCTGGAAGAGTACTTTGATTTATATTTGATCATATTTGATCATTTATATTAGATCATTTATTTATAATTAAATTGTCAACAAAAATTTAATTATTAATTTTTACAATTTATAATATAATAATAATAATAATAATAACAATATATTTACAACTATTAAATTGTAAACAACCCTGAATTGTAGGTTAAGCATCTTTTAAATATTTTTTTAACAAAATGTGCATCCCCATTACTCAGATTTTGGTGATTTGTATCATGTTGTGTAATAAGTTGTATAAAAAAAATGCTAGTATATACAGTTGAAGTCAAAAATATTAACCCTCTTTTAAATTTTTTTTCCTTTTTTAAATATTTCCCAAATTTTGTTTAACAAAACAAGGACATTTTCACAGTATGTCTGATGAAATAAAAATAAAAACAGTTTTTAATTTTTTTAAGGGAAGTTAAGACAATTCTAAGGGCCCATGCATTTTGAGGCTCCCCAGAGATATGTTAATAGGGTCCCACGAAACTCACCCCGCTTCACTTTAATTCATGACCTCCCACCCTCGCCCCGCTCTTTGCTTTAGTCCGCAACACAAAAGTTGTAAGTCAGCCTGTTGCTAACCTGCCTAGTTAACCCAATTAATCTAGTTAGGCCTTTAAATTTCACTTTAAGCTATAATAGTAAAGAAGTGTCTCGAAAAATATGTACTGTAGTAAAATATTATGTACTGTCATCAGAGCAAAGATTTACTACCTAGAGATGAGTTATTATTAGAGATGAGTTATTAAAACTTTTATGTTTAGAAATGTGTTAGAAAAATTCTTCTCTCTGTTAAATAGAAACTGGGGAAATTAAATAGGGGGCAAATAATTCTAAGTTCAACTATATAGGTTAAAAGAAAAATGGCTGGAAATTAATAATAATTTTAAGTGTTATTCGGTAAGTGTTGTGAATAGAGGACATGCAGACGGCGTAGGTCCAAATGCAGCTTTATTTTTTAGAATGGTCAGGCAGGCAGGGGTTGAAAACCAGCATATATAGTGTAAAGGGCAATCCAAGACAGTGATCCAAAAATAGTGTTTGTGAAACTAAGGGGTTTAAATAGTCCAGGTAATCAAGGAAGATGAGTTTCACCTGTGAGCGTGTGTGTCCAAATGACTTTCAGCTGTGGCACGAGTGATTGCTGTAAAGATTTCTGGTATTTGTAGTTTGGCAGGGATACAGGAAGTAAACTCCAGTGGAGAAAACGCTAGCTGTGTCTCATTTCAGAGGCTGCATCCTCCAAAGGATGCAGACTTCAAAGGTGAGTCCTTCGAAGCCCAGACAGGCTGAACCGAGCATTTTAAAATGAGACAGCCTACAGAGGACAGATCTCGTTACATGCAACCGTAACAGCTGGTGTTAATAAGCGCTGATAAAATTTGTAATGAATTTTTCTAAGTGATTTTAAGACCTATTTTAAGCGATCTGAAGGCATACAACGTGTACAGAAGCTGATCCATACATGTACACATTAAATTTTAAACTGTCTATAAAATCACTCTTTAGTAAGACATGACACACTCTTTTTGGTTTTTTAAAGAGTGTTTAGATGAGCGAAGCAGTGGCGCAGTAGGTAGTGCTGTTACCACACAGCAAGAAGGTTGCTGGGTCGCTGGTTCGAGCCTCGGCTCAGTTGGTGTTTCTGTGTGGAGTTTGCATGTCCTCCCTGCGTTCGCGTGGGTTTCCTCTGGTTGCTCTGGTTTCTTCACTGTCCAAAGACATGCTGTACTGGTGAATTGGGTAGGCTAGCCTAAGTTGTCCGTAGTGTGTGTGAATGTGTGTGTGTATGTTTCCCACAGATGGGTTGTGGCTGGAAGGGCATCCGCTGCATAAAAACTTGCTGGATAAGTTGGCGGTTCATTCTGCTGTGGTGTCACCGGATTAATAAAGGGACTAAGCGGACAAGAAAATGAACGAATGAATGAATGTGTTTAGATGTCCGAGTAAAATAAACTTAATTCATGTATTTAATCTGGAGTTTTCTTTTAAAACATCCTCCTTTGGAGGATGCAGCCTCTGAAATGAGACAGCTACTGTTGGCAATCACAACAGTAAGGACTAGCCTGTAAATACATGTGGCTTTGAATAAAAACAAAACAAAACAAAAAACTAGACTTTATTAATGAAAAATGCCACATGATTCACCCAGCCTTTGTTCTTGTTTTGTCAGGTGCTTCATAATATGGTACCTCCCCAATGGGGTATTTGTCTGTCTGGATTGGAGCTGCAGGGGGCGCTGTGGGATTCAGGGTCTGGTGGTCTTCAAGACTCTCAGTCTCCCAATCCTTCTTCTTTCCCGCCCATCTGGGTCAGTGTTGAAGAGTGCAAAGGTGACAGGATCAATTCTTCTAAAAGCTCACAATGTAATTCCTCATCCCTGTACTACTGCCCCCTGTATGTGGACACACACACTGCAGACGGAGGTCAGCGTCTATGTGAGGACAATATTATCACCCATGTTCCACTTGCAGCAAGGTTAGAACCAGTGCTCTGCACTATGAGACACGTTAGGTTAACCAGTACTCTATTTTAACAGACCTTGTGATGAATGATTTAAAATGTATGCTCTTGATGAAAATATGTGTAAAATTATAGCAACATTGTACTTCGCAGACGGAGAATTTACCAATTGTTTAGAGAGAAAAAAAAAACATTGACAAGTTCAGTTATTGCTCTCATTTCTAATACATTTATGACTATTTTAAATACATTTTAACATGTTTGTGTAGGTAAAATTAACAAAAAGAACAACAAACATAACAAAAATAACAAAAAAGCAAGTTTTAAAAATATATCTGCAAGAATTGACCAAAAAAAGAAGGTTATTATTGACTTTTGGAAATGTTGGTAGAGTTTGGTTTAAATCACCCAGTTCAGGACTCTGACACTTGTGTTCATAACAGCCTCTGGATCGACATCCTCCTACCTTAACACGTTACAGATGTGTGTGGGTGAAACTCACGACGCCTGTCATGAAGTCCATGTCAGATTTCACTCCCGAATCAAAAAATACAAATAAAAAAATGTAGGAAGTGCTATTTTATGTTTGCTGTAGCTCTCAAATTTCACTTGAAATTTCCATTGAATTTCATCGACGCTCTGCAGCTCTTGTCAGTGCTTGCTCTCTCTCTCTCTTTCTCTCTCACACATACACACACACACACACACTTGTATAGACCATTTCAATGTAGTGATGTCATTGGCCCAAGAATATTTGCTTGTTGTCAAACTATTTAATATCTGTAAAAAGAGAGAACTCAACCATAACTTAATATTAAAACAGCTATCCATACATTATTTATCAACATGTGGACCTTTTGGATTCTTGGAAGGTATGGAAATTAAAAAAGTAAAACAGGAAATGCATTAGGAACATGGTTTAGATGGACTTTCCGCTGGCATAATGTATTTTAGAAAAAAACAGCTTATTATACAGCCCTACTCCCCTCCCACTCCTAAAATCAACCCTAAAAAGAAACCTGTGGCAAAATCTTAATTTCAAAAGACCCTGTTGAAAATGATTTTTAAGCATTTTTAATTAAAGGGACAAAAGGTATGAAACCAGTCAACCAGCCTAATAGAGTACAAAGCCATGACATTAACAACTTTGTACCTCTGTGAACCACATAAACCTGTGCGCACACACATAAGAGTGAATGAGCGAGCTATCTTTAAGCCACCAGAGTAACCTAGTTTTCTCCTGAGTTGTGTTGTGGATGACTTATAGGCTAAATTTGAATAATACTCAAAAAATGGGACCAACAGTGACGCATTTAGAGATGTATTGTAAATATGAAAACACAGGCAGGAGTTAATATCAACCTCAGCATGAAGAGACGAGTCGTACAAAGTTTGTTAGTGTGCTTCCTTCAAGAAAACCGGCAGTAAGTGCTGAGTGATATGACATAAACATTCATCAAACACTTAAATTCAGCTGTAAACATGTATTTGTTGCCTCATTGTAAACATATGTGGCAAATTTCACAATATACGCATTAAACTGATAAAATGTACATTTCAAAAGACTTTAAGCCTCTTCAGGTGACACTGAATAAATTCCCTGACGGACATGTGCTTAAGGTGAAATGAATAAGCTAAATTGGCCAGAGTGAATTTGTGTGAAAGACTGTGTTTGGGTGTTTCCCAGTGTTAAGTTGCGGCTTGAAGGGCATCCACTGTGTAACACATATGCTGGATTAGTTGGCCGTTCATTCGGCTGTGGCAACCCCTGATGAAGATGCAATTTACTTTCTGGCAATCTGTGAACACACCATAGTCAAGCATGGCTGCCTGTTTCACAAAACATATATCCTTTCTCAAATCCACTTCCAATTTTTCCCAAATTGGAAAAGTTTTGTCCCAAATTTGTTGTCCCACAAACATAGCTTAGACCAGTGTTTCCCAACCCTGTTTCTTAAAGGCACACCAACAGTACACATTTTCAAAGTGTTCCTAATCAAACACATCTGAATCAGTTCATCAGGACATTAGAAGAGACTCCAAAACCTGAAATGAATGGGTCAGATATGGGTAACATCCAAAATATGTACTGCTGGTGTGCCTCCAAGAACAAGGTTGGTAAACACTTGCTGAGACAAATTTAAAACTATGGGAAAAATGTCATTATTGTAATCTCACTAGGAAACATTGAAGCCAATCAAATGAAATGCACATGAATGATCCCGTGTCATTTATCACTGTCAGTATGTCATTTCCATCTACTGAATTCTTATCATTCAGCTATGCCCAGATATTTCCGCATTTTAATTGTAACCTTTAAAAATTGCTCAGGGCAAGCCTTTGATAATCCTGCTTATTTTGTGATCCTTTGCTAGATTTGAGAACATGTCTAAATCTTGTCAATGCTCTTACTGGCACTATTTGACTGAATTTCCGACAGTTTTCACTGCTTTGAATCAGTCACAGACAGACACAGAGAGAGAGATAGTGTGTTCAAGAGAGAGATCATGTGTGTGTGTGAAGGACACAGGCATAATATAGTCACTACCTGATTGCCTAATCCTAAGCCCTCCTCCATAAACTTACCAGAACGGGAAGGGTAAAAATTTAGCAGGGGTCAGAACTGGCAATTTGTCACTGTGGGTTACTATGGTTACTACTAATGTTTGAACTGTGATCAAATCTGACTGGAACTACCTGTGCTTTAAACGATTTTATTGCTTTTTTTTTGTCAATCTGAATTAAAAGGTCAACAGACCATGGAATAAATACATTCTGTACTGTATGAACAAACCCAATCTCAAGGCAATTCGTAACATTTTGATTTAGTGGCTAATTTGTATGTATTTGTACGATCTAATTCGTACAATTTAGTATGATTTGCTCATCCCCCAATGACAGTCGGGTTTAGGGGTGGGGTTAGGTGTCACGCCTCCTTTTTAAAATCGTACAATTTCGTACAAATTCATGCGAATTAGCCACTAAACTGGCAAAACGTAAAATACTTAAGTTTTCTCGTGAGATCAGGCTGGTATGAACACATATGGTATGAACACATATAGACCACTTAATGATTGCAGGATGTCTATTGTTGCTCTAAAAATAGTTTTGAGGATGTCTGCAGTGTCTTAAAAAGTCTTACATTTTTAAAAAATAAACTTTTGGGCCTTAAAAAGTCTTAAATTCACTGAAATATTTTGTTGTACATTCGTAAATTTGTAATTTTACAGTTTATTGCCAGCTGTTGGGGTGGCAAAAAAAAATCTGTAAAATAACGGACGTTAAATTACAGAAATTTACTGAAGAATAACAGATATTAAATTACAGAAATTTCCTTAAATATAAATTTCTGTTAAATGTCTGTAATTTAATCTCTGTTACAGTAAATTTCTGTAATTTAACGGTTGTTATGTTACTTTTTTTCCTGCCAACCTGGATTTTTTTTTACAGTGTGTGTCTTAAATATTTTTGAACAGCTCTTCATTTTCCTCTGTCCAAGTAAAGCTGCCTGATTGGGCTGATTTCCATCCAATCACCAATAAACCATCTTAATAAAATCATTCATTCATTTTCTTGTCGGCTTAGTCCCTTTTTTAATCCAGAGTTGTCACAGCAGAATGAACCGCTAACTTATCCAGCACAAATTTTACGCAGCGGATGCCCTTCTAGCCGCAACCCAACTCTGGGAAACATTAGATTAGATTCAACTTTATTGTCATTACACATGTACAAGTACAATGCAACGAAATGCAGTTTAGGTCTAGCCAGCAGTGCAATAGCAGCAAGTGCAGGATACAGGAATAAGTTATAAAGTGCAGTTATAGTAAACTATGGTGATATTTACAGATGGATGTACTATGAACATTATATACAGGTTGGATAAGCTATGAACAGATTTACAATATATGAATATATGTGCAGGTTGCTATTAATAATCAGTAGTGTGCAGATAAATAAACATGATTACAAGTGTATATGTTACAATATATGAATATATGTGCAGGCTGCTATTAATAATCAGTAGTGTTCAGATAGATAAACATGATAACAAGTGTATATGTTACAATATATGAATATATGTACAGGTTGCTATTAATAGTCAGTAGTATGCAGATAAATAAGCATGATTACAAGTGTATATGTATAGAGGGTGTGTACATAATTACAAATGCCCATATGCAGTGGGTATGTACAGTTCAATAAGTAAACAGTTCAATGTGGTGCAGTGAATGTGCAAATTTTAAATGTGCAAATGTTAAACAGTGCAGTTATTGCGAGGAGTTTAAGTTAGAGGAGAGAGGGGGGTGTATTGGGGGGGCAAAAGAGTCAGTGGGGGGCAGAGTTCAGGAGGGAGACAGCTCTGGGGAAAAAGCTGTTCCTCAGTCTGCTGGTTTTTGTCCGGGGGAGCCTGAAGCGCCTGCCGGAGGGCAGGAGAGAAAACTGTCTGTGAGCAGGGTGAAAGGTGTCCTTCAGAATACTGCGTGCTCGGCACAAACAGTGTTTCTTCTGGATGTCCTCTATGGCTGGCAGTGTGGTCCCTGTGATGCGTTGGGCAGTTTTCACCACCCACTGCAGTGCCTTACGCTCAGCAACAGAGCAGCTTCCATACCAGACTGTGACACAGTTTGTCAGAATGCTCTCTATTGTGCAGCGGTAGAAGTTCATCAGGACGGCTGATGAAAGCTGGTTCTTCTTTAGTTGCCTTAAGAAGAATAGGCGCTGGTGAGCCTTCTTGATCAGGCTGGAGGTGTTGGTGGACCAGGAAAGGTCCTTTGAGATGTGGGTCCCCAGGAACTTAAAGGATGAGACAGGCTCAACGGCCATCCCATTGATGTGGATGGGATCATGTGAGCCTATTCGTCCCTTTCTGAAGTCCACAATGAGCTCCTTGGTCTTGTTGGTATTAAGGAGCAGATTATTGTCGGTGCACCAAGTGGCCAGATGCTGTATCTCCTCCCTGTAGGCCGTCTCATCATTGTTGCTGATTAGACCAATCACTGTGGTGTCATCTGCAAATTTGATGATGGTGTTAGATCTATTAACAGGCCTACAATCAACGGTAAAAAGGGAGTAGAGGAAGGGGCTCAGCACACAGCCCTGTGGTACACCAGTGTTGAGTGTGACGGTGGTGGAGCAGATGTGACCTGATCTAACATTCTGAGGTCTGTTAGTCAGAAAGTCCATAATCCAGTTGCAGAGTGATGTGTCGATATCCAGGTTCCTTAGTTTGATCAGTAACTTGGAGGGTATGACAGTGTTGAATGCTGAGCTGAAGTCCACAAACAGCATTCGTGCATAAGTGTTTTTATTGTCCAGGTGTGTGAGTACAGAGTGCAGTGCTATAGAGACTGCATCCTCTGTGCTCCTGTTGCCACGGTAGGCAAACTGATGTGGGTCCAGTGTGGGTGGCAGAGAGTCTTTTAGATGTGCCAGGACCAACCGCTCGAAGCACTTCATGATGATGGGTGTGAGTGCTACAGGCTGGTAGTCATTCAGGCATGTTGGGCTGGAGTGTTTGGGCACTGGCACAATAGAGGTGGTTTTAAAGCATGTTGGCACAGCTGCTAGGTTGAGCGACAGGTTGAAAATGTCTGTGAATACCCCAGCAAGCTGTTCTGCACATACTTTGAGGACACGCCCAGGAATACCGTCTGGTCCAGCAGCCTTACGCCCATTGATACGACTCAGTGCCGTGTGTACTTCTGAGGAGGTGAGTGTGATAGGTGAGTGGTCGGTGGAGGAAGTGATCCTGGTGTAGGGTTCTTTATTGTCTCTATCAAAGCGGGCGTAAAAGTCATTTAGCTCGTTCAGGAAGGAGACGTCTGTGGCTGTGGGTGTGGACTGGCTGGGTTTGTAGTTGGTGATGGCCTGGATACCCTGCCACATGCGCCGAGGATCAGAGTTGGAAAAGTGCTACTCTAGCTTAAGCTTGTAGCAGTGCTTGGCCTTTTTAATGCCCCTCTTCAGATTAGCCCTGGAAGTGCTGTAGGCCTGTGAATCCCCTGATCTGAAGGCAGTGTTGCGTGCCTTCAGCAGCAGGCGCACCTCCTTGTTCATCCATGGCTTCTGATTCGGGTATGTGGGGATTTGTTTTTGGATTGTAACACTGTCTATGGTGGTGTTGATATATTCCAGAACAGAGGAAGTGTAACTGTCAATGTCTGTGTGAGAGCCATGTGTAGCCTGGGAAGCAAACATACCCCAGTCTGTGTGTTGAAACCTGTCCTGGAGTGTGGGGTCTACCCCCGCTGACCACACTTTGATGGTCCTCGCTGATGGCTTCACACGGTCGATGAGGGGTGAGTATTTGGGGGTAAGGAACAAAGAAAGGTGATCTGACTGACCCAGGTGGGGGAGGGGGGTCACAGCATAGGCTTCAGCTATGTTTGTGTAAACATGGTCCAATGTTTTGTTTCCCCTTGTGTGGCAGAGAATGTTTTGATCCACACACACTTATTCACACTCATACACTACAGACAATTTAACCTACCCAATTCACCTGTACTGCATGTCTTTGGATTGTGGAGGAAACTGGAGCACCCGGAGGAAAACCACAATAACGCAGGGAGAACATGCAAACTCGACACAGAAACGCCAACTTGGATAGCCGAGGCTCAAACCAGCGACCTTCTTGCTGTGAGGCGACAGTACTACCTACTGTGCCACTGCGTCGCCTAATGTTAAACTTGTCATTTAAAAAAAAAAAGAAGTATTATGTTTATAATAATGTTTACAGCTACATTTTTTGACACATTAAAGTAAGTTGCTAAGAAATAATTCCATTAGCTTTTTTTTTTTTTTTTTGGCAAACAGGGCCATTAGAAATAATCAATAGTTTATCTCTGTAAAAGTCTAAAATTTCATTCATAATGGTCTAAAATAGTCTTCAAATTTACTTGAAATTGCAGAAACCCTGCGTCACGATCACCAACCATCTAACAACCAAAGATCGCTGGTAAACACTCACATTCACATAAACTACAATTCTGCTATGTTATGGACTACATATTCAGTCATGCAACGCACACAAACACACCTGCTCCAAGTCACCAGTGATTGCAAACACTCACACAGCTGAAGCTGCTTACAGACTTATTACTTGGACAATAAGAACAGCACAAACACACACAATGTTGCTGAGTCCTGTTATCTGTTTAGTGACATTACAACGTGTTACCTTTGTCTTGCTTTGACCCTCGCCTTGTTTGTTTGTTTGTTTGTTTAAGTTGTCAGCTTCCTGCCTTTTGACCATCTGCCTGTTATTTGACTTTGACTCTGGATTCCCTGTATACATCTGTTTACCCCTGTGTTGACCATTGCTTGTCGGGCCATTGTTTAGTAAACCTGCATTTGGATCCGCACCCCTGTTGTCAGCGTCTCTTCCCAGTTACACCCTGGTTTTGCTCAGATTAATTTGCTGAATGGAGAGAAAACCTAGTTTGCTGAAAATAAGTGCGATTTACCTCACTGTCCACTAAAGCTAATGTTAGCTAGCTACATATTAATTTGCTTAAAGATCCCATGAAATTAACGTTTTTTAGATGTTACTATCAGTATTGTTAGTTTTTAAGATATCTATAAGCTAGAGTGCTCCAAAACAGTGACATAATTAGTGTTTAAAAGTTGTAATACCGTTTGTCAATTCTGCCTAAATGGGTCAACAGTTTTATTCACGTCACCTCATACTTCAGTTTCCCATCAAATCTTGACCTATCAAATGCTCTCTAATATCTGACATGCCCCGCCCCCTTCAAGTTGTTCTAATTTAATGCACTTGGACTCAACCACGCACAATAAAACAAAATGCTATTGGCTGTTTTTTATAAAGGGGAGGAGCTACACTGTGTCCCACCCTCTCTTCATGTTTCGTTTGAGATTACGTCAAACATTTAATAAAAAATGCACATTTCAAAGCACATCTCAGGACCTTAAAACGTCTTAACTGTTACGTAGGTATAAAATATGTCACTGGTTCTGCCTCAGAGTTGTCGCTGTGCTGATTTAAGTGAGGGCTCTATTTCTTTCCTATTTGTCTGCAGGTTCTCCTTTGAGGTTTTATTATGAGAATGTTAGTTTTTAATATTCAGACAGGTTTATATGAAGAGGTTTAAGCAGTTAATAATTAATATATAACCTGATGATTATGCACAATATTACAGCTAGAATATTGAGAACTTTTATAAAGACAAGAATGTTCGCTAACATAATGCATTATGCAACTACATGAGCAGATTTCTCCATATATTCTGGCAGTTCAACATGCTACTTTTTTCACCCAATACTGTTGCTTGCTGGCCTCTGGGCAGTCCTTGACCATTGAAAGCTTTTATGGAGACTTTGTGCCTTGAGTCTGAAGGTCTGGCTGTGACACTAACAGTGTATCCAAAATTGCATACTGTGTGAGAGGGTACTACAATTCAATTTGAACTTCTCAACAGGCACCCTATGAATATGGATGATATTAATACAATTTGGACTTTCTACATTCGACATGTTGTATGGTAACCAGCATCTGAATTTAACTACAAAAAAAAAACGTATTTGTAGTAAAACATGGTTTATTTTGGTTAATCATGGCTGCGTTGTGAATTTGGAAGTAATACTGGGTTACCAAGGTTTAAAGGTGCAGTAGGTGATTGTCTTCAGAAACCGTTTTTGTTGTGCTGGTTGAAAGTTTCTTCACAGTCCAATAGTAATGATTACAGTAAATGATCTAAATGTGTTTATGCATTTCATATTCTGGGGCATAAAACTAAAAACTGTTCATCCAATTAAATATTATCGAGGTGACATCTCCCATAATTCTGATAAGTAGCTCAAACTGTCTGTCAACAAATGTAGATTTGGGCTTTTGTGCATCTGTTCACGCATATCTGCCATTAGCGCGTGCTCTACTGCATGAGCGCCACGCGTTCATGACACATGCACACGAAACAGTCACAGTCACTGCAAAATCAAATGCTGAATTGAAACTTTTTGAAATCAATATTGGATTTACTTTTGCACGTTGGAGAAAGAACTGCAACATGGCTGAAGTTTTTCTGTAAGACAGGTAATGTTCTGTTTTAAAACTATTTTAGCTTCACACAGAGCTGATGCAGGTGTTTTTGTTACAAATGGGTTATATGCACAGAAGTATGGTTCAGCCACTGAAATCACTCGGACTTTCTTCTTAATAATACAATTATATAAAAGTATAATTTGCAAACTCTAAATAGCGAAATCATATTAGCAGCCAATGACTATCAAAGTACAACATTATACACAGTCAAATAAACTGTGTTAATGTTGTTTGCAAGTCACACTATTTCAGACTGAATATTTAATTCCCTGGTAAACAATATGTTTCCCTATTGACAAGTTGTCACTAAATGAATGTGTGAAGATAAAACCAACTTTACCTTAATAACTTACACTTTCACATTTCATTTTAAGCATCCAGTGTCCGCAGTTTAATTAACCACATGTAACTGCAATCAAAATCGTGTAATGTTTATGATTCAGCATAGCATGAACTTACCTGATATAACATGAGAACTGCAGAGTCCAGCATTTCTAATTAGGTCTTCACTTCATTCAGCTCCCTTTTAGCCAAAGATATCTGCAGTTGGCATTAAAGTAGTGTGGTGTACGGTAAAAGTTAAGTTTTCGAATTTGGCATACTACCACACAACAAGACATGTTTACTATTGCAGCCTTTTTGAAACCGGGGACCCATGTGACGTCATGTGTGACGTAAGTTGGTAATTGGACTATACATTTGTTATGAATAAATTATGTTAAAACACTTAGAAACGACTCATTCTTGAAAAAAGCAAAAGAGCTGTGTGCTGTCGGGCTGTAAATGGGTTTGGGCTTTTAAAAAGCTGTCAATCAAAATGTACTGTACTTGGGCTTGGGCCGAATCCTGTCGGGCTCGGGCTCTATCGGGCCTAAGTTTTATAGCCCAATTACACCTCTACTACAGACTACTTCAGTAAAAAGAAAGAAAGAAGAAATGCCGGCATGTGTTTAGCATTTTTCCTTATCGCAAACACAACAGCAATCTTGTAGTGTTTACGCTGCTTTGGCTTCTTTGGTGGTTTATTATTGTGATTGCAACAAAGAATACTAGGAAATGTCTCTAGACTGATGGCATTTCTTTCTGTTCAGTCTTATAATCTTAAAGTTTGAGCAAAATCACCTGTTTTGTCATCACTTTAGATATTTCTCAAGACAATCATTCAAATAGTAGCTCTAAAGTGACGTTTGTGAATTAGTTACAGTTTCTGCTGTCAGCTGCTGATGTGAATGATTGGTGGAAGAAAGTAGTTCCTCTTACAAAAGAATTTTTAGACTCTCCGTGTTTGATTTTCTTTTTTATATACATAATTATGCCATCAAACTGTTGTATAAACAAAATATCACACTTGTAACAGTGCAATATGGCTGTATTTCGTCACTGATGGGATACTAAGGCAATGCACGCCACCCATCAGTGCCGATATATACAGCCATATCGCACTGCTACTCATGTGATATTGCTTATTTAATGTACACCTTCTAGCCAATCAGAATCAAGCATTTAAACAGACATAAAGGGCTTTATAAATAAATGTGACTTGCCTTGGCAAAGAGTCATGCAATTATTAGTATGAGATTAGTAGAATGAGACTTAGTGACTTGAACTTGGCAATAAACCTCGAACAGCCTTTTCCCACTCATTAAACTCATGGGTTACTGGCTGGGACGCCTGCAGGACCAGAACAGCACCAGACGCTCCCTGAACACTCCACTCCTCCTGGTCACTCAGGTGGAGAGAGAGAGAGAGAAGGTCTGAGCAGATGGAAGGCAAACTACACCTCTATTTCTTCCCTCTCTTTATCACTCTCTCATTATTTCTTCCAGCTCCTCTTCAGTCTGCTCTTCCTTTTCACACTTTCGAATGAGTTATTCTCCCTCCTTTCTCTCCCATGGGATTGTGCTGTGTTTGCAGATTGAAGGCACGAAAGCAGAAGACGACCGCATTCCAAATGATCACAGTCTCACCTGTGAATGGAAGAAAATAATGAACCACTGCCCTCTTTTTTCACACTGACCTAGCACATTGTCCTTCGGCAGACACCAGAGTCTCACGGGTTCTTCTTTTTTTGCATCCTGAAAAATTATTATCGCACCGCCTCTATTTGTATTACTAAAGTGTTCGGGTCAGAACTGGCTTCTAGAATAACAATATATTTGGCTGATGTGCGATATTTGTTGAGTGTCACTTTATACACCCTATATACTGCTTATATAATGAAGAATGATAATGGATGAAAGACTGAAAATAATAAGGACTAGCATAAACATAAACATAAACAGACAGCCGAAGCTTGTAAAATATTGTTCATTCATTCATTTTCTTATCAGCTTAGTCCCTTTATTAATCCGGGGTCGCCACAGCGGAATTAACCGCCAACTTATCCAGCAAGTTTTTACATTCACACACACATTCACACACTATGGACAATTTAGCCTACCCAATTTAGCCAATGCCAACTGAGCCGAGGTTCAAACCAGCGACCCAGCGACCTTCTTGCTGTGAGGTGACAGCACTACCTACTGCGCCACTGCCTCGCCTAAAATATTGTTTAATATACATATTTATTTAACCTCCTTGGGCTAAGTGGCTACAGTACGTGGACAGCACTCTTATGTCTTTTGCTTTATATTACAGACATACAGTGTCATCCTACAACTGATTTGGAGCACATAAATTTCACAAACATTATTTCAACTGTCCAAATGGGCACAAAATGTTGTTTTTACTGATAGTCAAAACATGTTAAAAAATATGTATGTGTTAATAATGCATTACAAAACAGTCAGGAAAAAACTTCTGTGTTCAAGACAGAAATAAAAAGGTTTTCATTCTATTACTCAAAGGTGGCTTTATTGTGTTTCATGGAAATTCGGACCACATATATGGACATCATTTTTCTTTAAAAGTACATCATATCAAAAGATGATACTTAGGTTTTATTCTAATTAGGTTCCAACAAGCCCAAATAGCAAAGAGAAATTTGTACAAAGCGCTTTCACACACACAAAAAAATTATATATGGGCTACTCTTTAGAGAGAGAGACTAATTTCAGATATAATCCTCATAGCGGTATAATAACGATTACAAACCTCTGTGAAGTAAGAAAAGCTGCATTATGAAGCTGGAAAGTTTCATTTTAAACCAATGCATATATACAAAAATATAGAGGCTATCAGGGGTGTTTGTTGTGTTGAAAAGATTTTAGTAATGGCTTAAGTGGTATTGCTTGTTAACTGACAAGAATTCAACTGTAGGGATTGACAGGGAATGATGTTTCCTGAGAGTGATTATTGTTGTGTTTATGTCACATTGGTTTTAACAAACTGAAACTTCTCTGTTTTAGCCATTAGTTTATATGATGCCATGTTTTGGAGGGCCTGAAAATGTGATTTTTTATTTTTTTTGTCTTTAAATCGCAATTTTGTGAAAATGGTGACATTTTGATTGGCATAGACAAATACGAAGAAACTAAAAAATCAGTGGAGGATTACAGGATGTATGTGTGCAGGCACATAGTGTCCTACGGGCACATGATGTCATAAGACGTTAATATTAGGTTAGATTTAGGTTTTGACATCAGGTGGCCAAAATTCAATGTCAACCAGCTTCTAAGGACAGTGTTATTTTGACATCCAATAATGACATTGATGTTTGGTTGATTTTAGGTTGTGTTAGAAAGTGATTACAATCCAACGTCAAATACTGACATTTATTCATCAGGTATGGTAACCAAAATCCAACATCTGATAGATGTCATGATGGTAACGTCTACACAATGTCAAGCTGTAACATCATTAGATGTTGATATTTGGTTAATTTTAGGCTGGACGTTGGACATTGACTGTAAGTGACCACTAAATCATTATATGCCTTTAAATAATTTTAGAGCATCAGAGCATGTCACGTGTTTCGGTAGCCTAGGTGACTAATAGGTTAATCAGGCTAGCAGGAGCGAAGAGAACACACGTTGCTGTGCGATTTACGGAAAAAGGAGGCTTAATCCTGCACAATTTATTTAATAGAACCCTTTGGGAAAGCGGAGCGAGGTATGTGAAGTTAATATTTAAGTCACATGAGTTCATTTGTATGTAATGTTAATCGTGAGCTCTGCCTTCTTATTAGTTGTTTCAAACTGTCTTCATATACTTCATTGTTTCACTTTCATATGTCGCTCTGTACATTATATCTTTATTTGTCATATTATTCTGTATACGAGTTGTTTTTATTGATTTTTGTTGTTTCTTTGTGTAGTTTCACGGTGCTACGCAACGAAAGTTTAATGGCTCTCGTCTTGAGCATAATAAAGAATCAAGCACCCGTCAGAAACTCTCTGTCTCGTTCATGGAAACCAAAGGGCATCTACAGTGAAACTCGTCGCTTAAAGGAACCACGCATCTGTTTCATCGAGACGCAGGCTGGCAGCTGGCAGGGTCGTGACGTCATCGCACAGGCTGATCGGAGGCTGCAGTTACCCATACTAGTCGGAGGTGGCGCGCGTGCTGTCATTCACTGTTGCAGATACAGTGGGAGACTTTGAGTGGCAAGAGAGTTTAAGAACAACATATTCCTACGTAAGCAGCATCAAGTCATCTTGAACTTAGTAATTTTAATGCTTTAAAGGAAAAGCAAATATTTTATGGACATTTGAGTTAAAAGGTTAAATTTACAAAGGACTTTAAATAAAAGCAAATAAATAATGTTATAAAGAACATTTACTTTATAGTTTAAGATTTGAATTACATTATTTGAGTAGAATTTAAGAGAAGGAAAAAAAAAAGAACTTAATTTATTTTATTTAGCATTAGAAAAATTACAATCAGTCTTAATGTTAGCTGTACTTATTTGAAAACTGACATTTCCTTGTTATTCCTGTTACAAGCTAATATTTTGGATGTCATATACTGCTGTTTGCATTTATATTGATCTTGTTTGCTAATTTATTTGGGTGCTTACGTGCTAGAGGTCTGGTGAGAGTGTTATTATTCACTGCTTAAGTTCCTCTTTAATTATGGAAGCTGTACACGCTGAAGAGGCTATGGAAGATACACATAGTACACATGAAGAAGCGCATGCAGTCAAACAAGCAGATGAAATGTCACTCCCAACAGTAGAAATAAGCAACCCAGTTGTGCAGCAGGTCAGATCAAGCACACGTGAAAGAAGCTTCACAGAAAGGGGTCTGGAAATGCGTGAACAGGAAGCCAAGCGACAAGAGAAAGCTTTCCATAAAGCTTATAACAGTTGGAAAGAGACTGCAAAAGATTGTAGATCAACATTAAAAATGTTCTGTTCACGTGAGAATCTAGAACAAATTCAGCAAGACATTCAAAATCAATGTAATCTAGTCCATCAGCATTATGAGCCAATATTGCGTAACCATGCTACATCTCCAGACATTGTCAATCGTATGGATGCTTGTGCTGCACTGACTGCTGAAATTATTGATCTTGTGAGTAAGCGGCTGGAGACAATAGGTGAAGATTACAATGAAGAGCTTGTGAAGGAAAGAGTGAGACAAGTCTTAAATAAAGATGAATATGGATCAATCTTTGGATGCACAAAAACAAACACAGTTATGTCAGAGTCATCGCTAGGATCAGGTAATCAGTCAAAGACCTCTTCCAAGATATCAAGTAAGCGAGCTGAAGCAGAAGCTGAACTTGCAGCAAAACAAGAGCAAGCTAAAGCTATGCAGGAAATCCATGATCAACAAGCAAAGCTTAATAAAATGGAGAGTGAATGGAAGCTTTCTGAAGCTAAAATGCTAGCAGAAATAAAGCAAAGAGAGGTAGAAATGCAGCTAAAGCTTGAAGAAGAAAGAAAACGGCTGCATCAGTTGCAAGTAGACAAGGAAGTAAAAGTAGCAGCAGCTCGTGTGAAAGTGTACAATGATCTTGAAGGGATCAGTCAATTTGGTGATAAAGAAATAGATTCTAGCATTCACAGATTTCAGTTAAACCCAGAAGCTGAATTGTTCTTGCCTCAGCAAACATTCAAGGCAGAGCATGAAGCCCAGCCATCTCAGAATAATGTTTCTTTAGCTCAAGCAATAGCAGACTCACTAAGCACACATCGACTGCCTGTGCCTGAACCCATGATCTTCGCTGGTGATCCATTGAAATTCATAGATTGGAAGATGTCCTTCATAGCTCTTATAGAAAGAAAGCCCCTCCCACCTGGTGAGAAGATGTTCTATCTTAAAAAGTACCTTGTTGGAGAAGCTCGTAAGGCTGTGGAGGGATATTTCTATAGAAATTCAGAGGATGCATACCATGGAGCATGGAAGGTCCTGCAAGATAGATATGGGAATTCATTCATACTACAAAAAGCCTTTAGAGACAAGCTGATGAGGTGGCCCAAAATTGGAATAAATGACCCACTTGCACTGCGAGACTTCACAGATTTCCTGCAAGGATGTGCTGAGGCAATGCCACACATTAAGGGATTATCTATTCTAAATGACTGTGAAGAAAACTACAAGCTACTAAAGAAACTTCCTGAATGGGTTGTACACAAGTGGAATCGAATTGTGACGGAAGAATTAGATGCATCAGGGGACTATCCAAGTTTCAAGTGTTTTACAGAGTTCTTGCAAAAGGAAACTAGAATAGCTTGTAACCCCATTACTTCCCCATTCATGAATATGAAAAATTCAGATGAAAAGTTTCCCAAGCGAGCTAAGGCGCTCAGTACAAAGACTGACGTGAAAGAGTTCAGTTCTAAAGGGCTTAATACATCTAGCGTAAAGTCAAAAGTATCATGCATTGTCTGTAAAGATGAAAACCACAGCATTGTCCAATGTTCTGCATTTGGAGAAAAAACCATTGAAGACAAGAAGAACTTCATTCAAGAAAATCAGCTCTGTTATGGGTGTCTCAGGAAAGGGCACATTGTAAAAAAATGCAGAAGACGACATAAGTGTGGAACATGTGGCCGCAATCACCCCACATGCTTACATGAAGAAAGACATATGGTGTCTCCAAAACCATTAAATAAAACTTCAACAGAAGTACAAGCAAGTCAGGAAGTTCAGAAAGTTATGGCCCATGCACTCACACAAAGCTCTTCTGCTACTTCCAGTATTGTGCCAGTCCTTATTTCAACAGTGGAAGAGCCTCAAAGGGAAGTACTCACTTATGCGCTACTGGACACGCAGAGTGACTCAACATTCATTTTGGAAGATCTTCTTGATGATCTAAATGCAGTCAAGCAACCAGTTCAACTTAGATTAAGCACTATGACAGCTGTGGATACTATAACGGCAAGTAACAGGGTTTGCGGTCTGCAAGTTAGAGGACTCCAAGCAGCAAACTCCATTCAGTTACGGCAAGCATATACAAGAGACTTCATTCCTGTTGATAAGTCCTATATCCCAACGAAGAGCACAGCACTGGAGTGGCCTCACCTAAAACATCTGGCCAATCAATTGCCACCACTGCAGAACTGCGAAGTCGGATTATTAATCGGATATGATTGCCCTTCAGCTCTAGCTCCCCTTGAAGTTATAATTGGTCATGAAAATGAACCATTCGCACAAAGAACTGAACTTGGTTGGAGCATTATAGGTCTCTCTAATCCACACCTAGACAGGCAGGGAAATCAGAGCTTTGTCCACAGAGTTGCAGTCAAGGAGATATTTGTTCCATCACCCAATGATGTCTTGAAAATTCTTGAGTCAGATTTTAATGAGAAAGGTTATGAGGATAAAAGTGTGTCTCAAGAGGATGTTCGTTTCATTCAACATCTCAGTACCAACATCAAACAGAAGGATAATGGACATTATGAACTTCCCCTCCCTTTCAAGAGTATCAGCCAACCATCACTGCCAAATAATAGAAGGCTGGCAGTTGCCCGGCTGCAGCAATTGAAGAAAAAGCTCAAATCTAACAAGCAATATTCGGATGACTACAAAGTCTTCATGAAGGAAGTCGTTGACAAAGGTGATGCTGAACTAGCCCCTGAGATATCAGAAGGAGAGACTGTATGGTATATTCCACACCACGGAGTATACCACCCTCAGAAACCAGGTAAGCTGAGGGTTGTGTTCGACTGTTCAGCTAAGTTTAGTGGTATATCTCTAAACGACACTCTGTTGACTGGGCCTGATCTAATAAATTCATTAGTTGGAGTACTCTGCCGCTTCAGAAAGGAGCTAGTCGCAGTCACCTGTGATATAGAAAAGATGTTTCACCAGTTCCTTGTTCCTCCAGACGAACGTAATTATCTGAGGTTCTTATGGTGGGAGGATGGAGACTGGGAGAAAGAGCCTCAAGACTATCGCATGACAGTCCATCTCTTTGGCGCTACATCGTCTCCTGGGTGTGCCAATTTCGGTTTGAAGTACCTGGCACAGCAGTACGAAGTTAAACACCCAACAGCTTCAGAGTTTGTTAAAAGAAACTTCTATGTAGACGATGGGCTAGCCAGTGTTCGTTCAATTGATGAAGCCAAGGAACTAATTACTGATGCTCAAGCACTCTGTAAACAAGGAGGTTTACGGCTTCATAAATTCAACTCCAATAAGGAAGATGTTCTCTGCTGCATAGACCCATCTGAAAGGGATATTGTCTCTAAACCTCTCAATTTAAACCCTGAAGCAACACCAACAGGACGTGTACTTGGTGTTCAGTGGTCAACAAGGGATGACAATTTTCAATTCAACATCAACTATAAAGATCAGCCATCGACGCGCCGTGGAATCTTGTCTGTCATTAGTTCCCTGTTCGACCCGATTGGGTTTGTGGCACCATTTATTCTTCAGGGAAAGTGCATTCTGCAGGAACTATGTCGGAAAAACATTGGATGGGATGATCAGCTACCAGAAGACATGTATTCACGGTGGGAGGATTGGAAAGGTGGACTTCAAAGGCTTAAAGAAGTTGTCATACCAAGATGTTATCACCCTGACACCTTCGATGAGATCATTGAAACGGAGCTGCACCACTTCTCCGATGCGAGCAACATTGGATATGGAGCTTGCTCTTATCTTCGTTTCAAAAATGACAAAGGTAAAATGCACTGCAGTTTGGTAATGGCAAAGGCTAGAGTCGCACCTACAAAAGTCACAAGTATACCAAGACTGGAACTTGCGGCGGCTGTTCTATCTGCAAAGATAAGTGTCATGCTAAAGACAGAGCTTGAAATGAAGATTGACAGAGAATTCTTTTGGACAGATTCACAGGTTGTTTTGGCTTATATTAATAACGAAGCAAGACGGTTTCATGTATTCGTTGCTAACCGTGTGCAACTCATAAGGGACATTACAGATCCAAGCCTGTGGTACTATATTAATACCTTAGAGAACCCGGCTGATCATGCTTCTCGAGGGTTTCATGCCTCTGACATTGCTACTTCAACCTGGTTAAGAGGTCCCAAATTTCTGTGGGAACAAGAAGTGAATCCAACACCACATACCTCTGCCAATTTGCTTGTTGGTGACCCCGAAGTTAAACCAGTCCAAACATTTGTGACCACAGTTAGTGACAGTTCCGACATTTTAAGTCGTTTCAGACGATTTTCTTGCTGGTCAATGCTTCTGAAGGTTGTGGCAAGGATAAAAAGACTTGGATTGAAAAAGAAATGCTCCACTGACCATATAACTGTTGAGGAGCGTCAGAGAGCTGCTGAAGTGGTGATCAAGCTCATGCAGCAGGAAGCATTTTCCAAAGAAATGAGAATGATTGAAAATGCGAATGCTCTTCCAAATTCTAGTGCGTTGTATCAACTGGATCCTGTTTTGGACAAAGGTCTTCTTCGGGTAGGGGGAAGATTGAAGAAGTCATCACTCAGTCAAGACCTCAAACATCCTGTGATTCTACCAAGGGATAGTTACATCACCAAGCTAATTCTGTCACATTATCATGCCAAAATTTGCCATCAGGGTCGAACTCAAACTCAAATGCAGCTTAGAATGAATGGATTCTGGGTCATTGGAGGTAGCAAATCAGTTGCTAAGCTGATACACAAGTGTGTGCAGTGTCGAAGACTTAGACGACCGACAGAAGAACAACGAATGGCCGAACTTCCCAAGGAGCGTGTCGAAGTATCTGCTCCCTTTACATTTTGTGGCATGGACTGTTTTGGGCCATTTGTCGTGAAGAGAGCTCGCAAAGAATACAAGCGATACGGTCTAATATTCACTTGTCTGTCATCTCGCGCAGTTCATATTGAAATGATTGAAGATTTGTCCACAGATGCCTTCATCAATGCATTGAGATGCTTTATAAGCCTCAGAGGAGCAGTTTGCAAACTTTATTGTGATCAAGGTACAAACTTTGTCGGGGCCAGGAACGAATTCAAAGATTGCCTGAAACAAGTCGACATCAAAACTCTGGAAGTCTTTCTCGCAGAGAAACAATGTGAGTTTGCCTTTAATGCTCCTTCTGCAAGTCACACTGGAGGTGTCTGGGAACGACAAATACGAACTGTGCGCAGTGTACTTAATGCCACAATTGCACTGTGTCCTGGTAGACTTGACGATGCTTCACTTAGAACATTGTTCTATGAGGCAATGGCCATAGTTAACAGTCGCCCGCTTACAGTAGATGGCATTAATGATCCAAATTCACTAGAGCCTCTAACTCCAAACCACCTAATACTTATGAAGTCTGATGTTGCACTTCCACCTCCAGGAAAATTTGTTAAAGAAGACATGTACGCTACGAAAAGATGGCGAAGAGTCCAATACTTGGTTGAGCAATTTTGGAGTCGCTGGAAGAAGGAATACTTGCTTAACATTTCAACACGCCAAAAGTGGCACACTCCTCGCAGAAACCTCAGAGTAAATGATGTTGTAATAATCAAAGAGGATATGCTCCCAAGAAGTCAATGGCAGTTGGGCAGAGTGGTTGAAACTGTCAAAGAGAGTGATGGATTTGTGAGACGAGTAAAGGTACGAGTAGCAGAACGAAAGCTCACTAACAAACGTAATCAGGCCCCCAAGCTCTCAATCATTGAAAGACCGATTCAGAAATTAGTTGTACTTCTTGAAGAAGACTGACTGTTAGTAACTGGGATGATACACTCTCATCAGACCAAATAATTATTTCTGAAATACTTGATAGTCATGAAAAGTAAACGTGGTCATGTTATAGTTCAAAATCATGTTCTGATTAATTTCAGTTTGTTCTTTCAATTCATCATAAAATGATTGGTGGGAGTGTAAGTGACCACTAAATCATTATATGCCTTTAAATAATTTTAGAGCATCAGAGCATGTCACGTGTTTCGGTAGCCTAGGTGACTAATAGGTTAATCAGGCTAGCAGGAGCGAAGAGAACACACGTTGCTGTGCGATTTACGGAAAAAGGAGGCTTAATCCTGCACAATTTATTTAATAGAACCCTTTGGGAAAGCGGAGCGAGGTATGTGAAGTTAATATTTAAGTCACATGAGTTCATTTGTATGTAATGTTAATCGTGAGCTCTGCCTTCTTATTAGTTGTTTCAAACTGTCTTCATATACTTCATTGTTTCACTTTCATATGTCGCTCTGTACATTATATCTTTATTTGTCATATTATTCTGTATACGAGTTGTTTTTATTGATTTTTGTTGTTTCTTTGTGTAGTTTCACGGTGCTACGCAACGAAAGTTTAATGGCTCTCGTCTTGAGCATAATAAAGAATCAAGCACCCGTCAGAAACTCTCTGTCTCGTTCATGGAAACCAAAGGGCATCTACATTGACATTAGCCTGGCATTTGGTTCTGAGGTCATGAGGTTGGTTCTGAACTGTCTCATGACGTTGGGGTACAACATCAATCTGATGTCATGTTGATGTCCTGTGGGGTTTCTTTAAACTGTAAAAACTGCTAGCCTGGCACACAAACAGTAACACATTCTATTTACCTATTGTATCCTACATTCTATTTAGAGCTCATTCAGTTTCCTTCTCTATCAGGGGTATCAGCCATGACAAAAGTAATCTGGCATATGTTTACCAGCAAAATCCTTTCCTGCTTCAACCTGATAGAGAGAGTGTGTAACTCTCGCAGAAACCAGTGCTGGGAAACACTCACACAGATTCAAACACATACTCACAGGTTACATTAAAACGACTTTATCTGATTCACTTTGGACTGTTGAAAAAAACAGAGCACACAGAGGAAACCCACAAAGACAGAGGGAGAACATGCAAACTCCACACAGAGACATTAGCTAAGTTTCCATCCAAACGTGAATTTAATCTTTTCAAAGTTTGCAAAAAGAGACGGGGAATAAATACCTAATTTGAATTATGGGTATTTCCAGCCTGATCTCACATTTATTTTATGTTTTGCCAGTTTAGTGGCTAATTCATAAGAATTCAGTCATGCGTAAAAAATGTTCAATTTTTAAAAGAAGGCTTGTCACCCAACCCCACCCATAAACCCAACCGTCATTGGGGGATAAATTGTAGAAATAGGATTGTATGGTTTAATACAAGAAATCCACTAAATCAAAAGGTTACAAACTGCCGTGAGATAGCATTGGTATTTCTATCAATTGTTAGAGCAGCTGAGAGTATTATTGGTAACCTAAAGTGAATAAGGCAAGCATAATTGAGTCATGTGGGTGTAATGTTAACTATTTCAGAGTTTATTCAGCAAATGCTTTTCCATCTCCCATTAATTGCATTAACCCTTTTTCCAAAACCACCTCAAGCAAGCATAATTGTTTTTTTGTGAATTAATGGTTTTTATTTGAAATTTGTCATTTGTTTGCAATATTTTAAATTGAGCATTACCAGAGATGGAAGTCCAGTTAATTGTGATGTTGTATGGTTAATGAGACATAGAGTAGCTCCTCTCCTTTTTCTAAAACAGCCAACATTGTTTTGTCACAGCTCTGCCAGAGAGAGTGGTTAAGCTCAAATGAAAAGCAAATGAGAATCGTCTTGGAGAGGGTGGAGCATGTCAGATACTAGAGAGCATTTTGATGAAAATGTTTTTATGAAGTTTATACCATTTAAATGTGAGTGTTGTCGCTGTGTTAGAGCACACTAGCTTATAGATATCCTTAGAACTAACATATTGATACTGTCACAGCCAGGCCAGGTTCTCCCCACTCTCCCAACCATCACAATCTCCCCGATCACTGTCACCTATATACCAATCAGCCTCGTACCTACATGTCATTCCCATTCATCACTCCTGCACCATTAAAACCCTTACCAGTCCTTGCTCAGTGTCTGGCCTCATTGCTACTTGAAAGACTGTGCTTAGTCATGGTGAGAGTCATTATGTAAATTCCAAGTTTACTTACCTTTATCATCTCCAGTCTCTGCATTTCTCCTTCCTATTGTGGTCTATCCTGGTTCCCTATGTAGAAGTCCATCTATTAACCCAATGACGAAACTTACAGCTTGGTCGAAGGTTAAATGCATGTAAGCCTTTTCTCGTGCTTCTGAAAATATGTATATATATTTTTTTATTAGACTTTATTTAGGCCTATATTCGTTATTTAGCTCCGATTTTAATCTGACTCCAATTTTAAGTGATCCTAAAATTTAGACTGTATTTATAATTGTAAGAATTGATCACATTCATCATTTATGACTCGGTTTAGAGTTTTGATTTGTATATGATTCCTTACTCGTCAGTTATACTACGTTCATTAGGGACCAAATGCCGCTCAGAGTTTCACGCCCTGAGTTTGTGTCATCTCACGGAGAGTATGTCAACAGAGCATATAGGGTTAGCTAATACTTTAATAGTCTGGTTGCCAACTGCTCACTCATCTTAAAAAGTAGTAGATTTAGCCACTTCCAGACAAATTGCTAATTTCAGCATTTAGATGATTAAAGATCTCCATGCTGTCATGTCAAAATGACTCTGTACAGTCAAATGTGTATTTAGAATCAAAAGTCAATCAATCATGTTGATCATGTAATCATGTTGAATCATCAAAGGTAGCGCAATACTTAATCTACTGGATATAAAAAGATTTCAGGAGAATCCAGAATGAATCAAAACTTAACATTTTATTTGTCAGGTAAAATTGTAATATGCCAACTACATAATAAAACAAACAGAAAGCCAATTCAGAGATGATACTTTAAAAATACAACATACATTACTCAAAGATAAATCAAAGAGTTAGAGATGCATACCTGAGCAGAGAAGTATATTGCAGCATAAGTCTTAGAGATGCTGCAATGGGGTGTCTTGGCTACAAGATCCCAATGATATTTGGGGGAAAGCATCTGGCAAAGATCTTATCAAAGCCAAAAACCAAATCAACATACACCAGTGAAATATTAAAGTGACATTAAGACCATTTTATTAATCACACAGAGACATTTAAAATGAAACCAAACATGAATATAAGGCTTCAAGATACACCATATTAAAACCTTGGACATTTTAAGTGAATGTGAATGATCTACTCTGATCAGAAGGTAACTTAAGGGAAGAGAAGTGGCCCAGAAAGCAAAATACTAGATTCTACCTGCCGGAGACTTCAATCGGGCCAGATGCGGCGGCCGTAAGCGAGCCGATGCTGCCGCATCCGTGCCAGAATTGCCTTATGTGCGCCGCGGCCCGGAGCTGGCTTGACAGTCTTCATATACCTTGATATAAAACCTTTTGGTATTACATTGGTACTTGAAACATGGTATTACAACCATTTGAATTTTTATAACAGCAATCGCAGTCACTATAGTTGTGTATTTAATGTACCTTGATTTGATACGTTTACAAAACAAAACATAATTTTAGTATAGTGCAGGGCAAAACTCGCAGGTTATAATGTATCAATGACATAATTCTTACAGTATGTGTTTAAAATAATTGCAAACAAACCTGTTCTTCCTTTTGGTGTATCATGGGCCATCATCGAGTCGAGCTTCCTCATGTGTGTCTATAATAAAACATTACATTGTTGTTAATCTCACTCCAAAAAAAGTCCAAATCCTAAAATACTGTCAAAGTTATAAAGGCTATAATACCTAAAGTGTAAATAATCAGCACCCTGAAGGTTGCACAAGATTTATTCTGAGATTCATGCAGAGTGACAGCCTTATGAATCTTAGACATAGATTTGTAAGATGGCCAAGCACATGCATTATTCTGTACCCATGAAGATTAACCTACCATTGTGGAAACTGCTTGATGATGAGGAAGATGATGATGATGATAGCCAATACCAATAAACCATTTCAGCTGTTTGTGAAGCAATTAGTAATGTAAAGTCTGAAAAGCTCAAGTATATTGAAAATGTATCAGCAGTGTACAGCTGATAACGGACTTTAAGCACCTACTGTAACTATAACATGCCTATTCACATGTTCATAAGAGTGTGCCATTGGCATATTGGGTCTCTGTGATGTGCTGCAATATGACCTCACTAACCTTTGTTAAACAAGAACAATAAGACTCAACCAAAAAATATTGTTACCATTTATTTAAATCAGAATTCATAACTGTCAATAACCAAAATAAACCCATCAAATCTGCTGTAAGACGTTTAGTTTTACATGCGCAAAGCAGCTTGAACATAAAGTATAATTGAGTCACATAAGCTAACACATATGAATTAAAGCACATACTAATATATTTCTAGTTAGTATTAACACGTACTATATATTTGACTCTACAGACAGACTCGGGCCAGATATGGTTAACATGAATTGGACCAGTGCTTTATAGCCGCATCACACAAGCATGTGTGCGAGCGAGCTGCTGGCCGTACTCGGCCCAGATAAAACTCGACGATGCTGAGTCGGAGCCGGAGGCGCTGAAGGGCAGCCGAGCTCAGGCCGATTACTACATGCTATCTGGAGGAGCTTGAGGTGAAAGAAGGATGAACTTTCTCGCTTTCCCCCCGGTGAGGTGTAGCTCTGTGTCTCCAGCATATTTTTGACTGTCTCAGGTTGATTGGTATAGAACAGTTGAACAGCTGGTTTCCTGATCTTCTTCTCAGATCAGAAAGTTTATTGTTTTATTGCAGGTCATGAAATTCCATAACAGTTCTCAGGCTCTGATATTCTGGAGAGATTAAGACGATCTGGTTGTGGTTGAATCCCCTGTGTCTGGTTACTTGTGTTCACAATCTTCAGTTCCATCCTCCTATCTATTCATTTACATCGCATCCAGTCATCTTTCTGATAAATATTCATATGCTCTTCAGTCTGTGTTCTGTCTTTTTCCAACACAATCTCACGGCAATTCGTAACTTTTTCATTTAGTGGCTAATTCGTATGAATTCGTACGATCTAATTCGTACAATTTAGTACGATTTGCTCATCCCCCAATGACGGTTGGGGTTAGGGGTGGGGTTAGGTGCCACACCTCCTTTTTAAAATCGTACCATTTCCTACGACTGAACTCGTACGAATTCGTACGACTTAGCCACTAAACTGGCAAAACGTAAAATACTGAAGTTTTCTCGTGAGATCAGGCTGCTTTTTCTGTTACAGATACTAACATATAAAAAATATCATGGGAGCTTTAAGCTGTAAAGCCATGTGCTTTAAAAAAAAAAAGCATCACAGGTTTTAGGTTACTTCATGGACCAGATTTGCTATAGCAAAATCATCTACTAGCAAAAACTATTTGACCAAGCCAAAGGCCCACACAGCACACAAGCATCCAAACCATATGGATGCATATGCTAGTGAGCAGACTGCTCTTTTCAACAGAACAGGGATTTCTTCTTTGAAATTGGGGATTATCCAGTCCCGCCTTGGTAGAACGTAGTGATCTTCTAGAATCTGATCTGAGAGGTCACTTTGAAAATGGATCAATATGTTTAGAAGCAACAACATTCACAGCATTTCACCGGAAAAACATAGCTTCAATATTACTTCCAGTTAAATCTTACCTAAACATACTAATGATTATTCTTAATGAAATCAATAACCATTCGATGAATACCGAACATGCACATTAATATAGCTTTTATAAGTACTCTGCGGATGATTTATATGTGCCTGCTGGATATTTGTTTAAATATGTATGAACCAAAACAGGCCAAGCTCTACATGTTGAGTTTTCATTCCTGGTTTTATTCATCCAATCTTTCCCTGAAAAACTTTTCTGGTTCTGTGTTATGAAAAACAATAAACTGTATATATACAGAGACCACTTGAAAATGTCTTGGGATTTACTGGATTCATTGCAGTAGGCAAGCGTTTGAGTAAAATGTTGCTAATTGTATTCTAAAATGTTTCATTAATATATCTTATCATTTTATTTCTTTTTGTCCAAGTGACATATTTTCATTAGTTGTGATTTAAAGTTACTTCCCCAATATATATTTTTTTTAATTTCTGAATTAATAACATTGCTATTGTGTTGTCTAACATGACACTTTTTAATGTTTGATACAAAAAATGCTCCAAATGAAATCTTTATTTTAATTTTGAAAGAAATGTCATCAGTGGTTTAGGTTATCAAACACAAAAAAATGTTTTACTCAAACACAAATACAGTAGGAGTCATACAGACAAACCTTTCTTAATTAAGAGAGGTTAAATAAGGGCCTGCGGCCTTGTGCCAACGCACGCCTCCCACTAGTGCTGATATACAGCCATAGCACACTGCTACGAGGGTGATATTGCTCATGTATACAACATACCGTAGGTGTAAATATTTCCCCCAGTAAATATTATAACAAATAAAAAAAAGTCTAATACAAATTTAGTGATGTCTTGAATTCTTACAAAGACATGACGAGTTGCAATAAGTTCTGTCTTGATCTCCAACTGCACTAGAACAAGGACTGTAAATGTTCATAGGTGAACTGGAATGTACAGCATCTGTGCATCTTGTAGATGTTTGAGTCAAGCTTCCTCATGTGTGTCTATAATAAAACATCACATTGTTGTTAATATCCCCCCAAAAAAGTTCAAATCCTAAAATACTGTCAAAGTTATAAAGGCTATAATACCTAAAGTGTAAATAATCAGCAGGAGTCATACAGACAAACCTCTCTTAATTAAGAGAGGTTAATTAAGGGCCTGCGGCCTTGTGCCAACGCACGCCTCCCACTAGTGTTGATATACAGCCATAGCACACTGCTAGGAGTGTGATATTCTACATGTATACAACATACAGTAGGTGTAAATATTTCCCCTAGTAAATATTATAACAAATAAATAACAAGTCTAATATATCCAGATGCATCTGTAAGAAATGAGACTGCCTCGACCCAACTTCCACTCTAAATGGTGAATTGAGGCTCATTTCCCAAAAGGGATGACTTATGAGAGAAAAGAGAAGTCAACAGTTACTTGTCTCTGCATTGTTTGAGGTGACTATACATTTCAACCAAATGGTAACGATTGTAGAATAGGTATGGGTGTGGTGCACAGAGAACCATCTCACCAATGGTGTTGAAACTACATTAACATAGAGAGATAGAGAGAACAGCTGGGTCAAAACCCAACAAGCAACTTCATCAACACCTAAAGGCAAGTCTAATGACAACAACAAAAACAGTATAAAGTGCATTTTGAGACTGCTATGCTAAATAAACATTTTCTTTGAGATTTTCTTCATCATTTTTTCTTACAGAAAAAAAGAATAATGTATATTAGAATATTAAAATATTCTAATATATTAGAATAATGTAGCTACTAGCTAACAATATTTATATATTGTACTATATACTATACTACACCTACATCTTTTATACCTCTGAGCTAACTTACCTGAAATGTCGCCATCACTGCTCTTAACAAATGTCCAATCTGCATCATTCTCGTGGTCACTTAAACTCATCTCATGCTCATTTTCATCTGCAGGAAGAGCCAGTTTAGTGTTTTTGTTCTTTCACTTACCATAGAACATTGGTCCTCAAACTTTTTGCATCAAGTACCACATCAGAATTTTTTTTTCTCTCCAAGTACCACCATAATGAGCAGCATTGAAATACAGTAGCGTAATAAGCCCAGTAAAGCAACTACAGCTCTGCACACTTTTAAAATGTGGCAGATTAATTTCTAGTATTACAAATATTTATTATTGTCAGCCATTTAAAACATTATAAATAGTCTGAACGTTAACACTGTACTGTGCTTATATGTAAAACAAACAAACTAACTAAAAGCGTCAACATTTAAATTAAAATGGGCTATTAATTGTTAAAAATGGTAGGTTAATGTTCTTAAAAAGTAAAAAAAAAAGTGCTGTACTTAAATGTAAAGTATTAACATAGTAGCCAATTCATCAACACCTGGAAATGTTGCCTGAACCTCAGATATATAGATAATATGTCATATAATAAATAATATTGTATGTTATATTTAAATATAAATCATTTTTGATCAATTTTGAAATATATGTAGCATGTACATATGACACATTTGATATCTCTGCCACTAGAAGAAAGCCCACGTACCACTAGTGGTACACATACCACAGTTTGAGAACCACTGCCATAGAACATGTATATGACCTATACATGTAGAACATGTATAGGTCATATATAAATCACTTATTGAATCTGTCCTTACTTTTAATATTGTAGCCTTGTTTAACTCCTCTTACGTAAAACTTAATAAACTTTTTAAAAATTAACTTATTCACTTAAAATAAACTTTTCAGATTTGTAAATGTGGTGAGTAAAATAATTGGTGAAAGACAAACACCTCTCAATGATTTATTTATGGCAGCAACAAAAAGAAAAACCTTCACTATTGTGGAAGACTCTTCCCACCCTTTACATGGTTCCTTTAACTTCCATCTGGTAGATGTTATAAAGTCTCTTTAGCAAAAAGGCTAAGAAGAACACATTTATTCCCCCTGCTATTGTTTTTTTTAAATAGGATCTTGAATTAAATGTGTAAGTGTATTTATGTTTTGCTGTTGTGTGTGAGCCTCTGTCTAAAGACAATTGTCTAATTTTCATAGCTGTATATGAAATTCTGTGTAAACAAGTTGTTCTGGGGCTTATTTTATTTGTACTTCCAACTGAAATGGAATATTGACTAGGGGGTGGGGCTTTCTTTTTGTGCATCATTTCCAGCAGGCACAGGATGTCAACATGATGTCAGATAGATGTTGTATCCCAATGATGTGGGATGTTGTATTTTTATTGGAAATGAAAATCAGATCGATGTCAATGTCTAACGTCAGGCAGATGTTGCATTTTGGATATGTTTCCAATGCAACCCAAAAACAACAAAACATCAACGTCTTATGATTTTACAGCTTGACGTTGTGTGCATGTTTACCAATATGACGCCTATCAGACGTTGGATTTTGGTCATCATATCTGACAAATAAATGTCAATATTTGACATCAATATGACGCTGGTTCAAGACGTTGGATTTTGATCACTTTCTTTTTTATGATTATTCTTAGGGGGTTTTCACTTTTATTACATAGGAAAGACAGGAAATTATTGCGACCAGAGAAAGGGGAAGGATCAGCACAGGACCTCAAGCCAGGAATTACACTCCATGACCATGGTGCCATATGTCTGCACACTTAACAACTAGGCTATTGGCACTGACGGTTTTAGCCACCTTCCATCTGAACATCCTATTAACAGGCGACTTAATTCTAACCTAATATTAACGTCTTATGACGATGTGTGACACTACTTATGACATTACTCATTACTTACATTACTTATGACATTACTTCAATTTTACGTTCACTGCACTTTAAAATGTTTCTCTTGGTTTTTAAATCTCTAAATGACATGGTAACTTCTTATCTGTCAGACATGTTAATTGAGCATCAACCTGGTCGGTCTCTTCGTCATCTAACCAGAGACTGTTATGCACCCCTAAGTCGAGGCTGAAATGCAATGGTGACCGTGCCTTCGCAGTAGCCGGTCCTAGGTTGTGGAATGCTCTGCCCCTCTGTATCAGATCTGTTTCATCCCTGTCTGTTTTTAAATCTAGGTTGAAAACGTACCTCTTTGATTTTGCATTTTATCAGTGAAAATTGTCTGTTTTAGCTATAATTTAATAATTTTATATATATTTGTTTTTAATTGTTTTGATTTGTACTTTGCAGCACATTGGTCAAACTCTGGTTGTGTTAAATAGTGCTATATAAATAAAATTGACATTGACACTGTGTCTGCTGGGATATCCTCAGAGCAAACTACCCATTTTAAAGCTCTGAATGTTTTTAGCTGAAGCTATCAAACTGACGTCAACAGAGAAAGACCGCCATTTCAAAGGCGGTAGCAAAGGGTTAGACTTTGATTGAAGATTACTAAAACAAATAGTCTTTTTCAGTGGATTAACTTGCACAGATTAACCGTTCACCTAAAGAATAACAATGTGCGCTAGCAAAACAAGCACTGTAAATTTTCATTTCACACAAACTTTAAACTGAATCTCAATAACGGGCATGGTAAAATTACAAATGTGTTCACACATAACATTTAAAAGAGAACTTTACTGAATGAATCAAATATTCACATACAAAACACAACATCAACACAGACTCAACAAAAAGAACAAGTTTGTAACCTAACTTCCCTGACATGTTTCATTGTGGTGTGAATGCAGAAATCCAATATCGTAGCTGGAGGTGTGATTGGTGAGGTGACGCTCTTGAAGAGGACGAGGACTGGTTTCCTCTGACAGCCTCAGCTTTTCCATCTGCCCGAGGCACTGATTTAACTCAACCTGTGACCTCGTCTGTTGTAGGTCAACTCATCCTCCAGCTGCAGGAGAGACAGGGATTATAGCTGATTTTCCTTGACAGGTGTTTCGCTATTGCCGAGGAAGGCAACAGAATGTGTCGATCTAAAGCTTTCAGTGTATGTCAGCAAGTTTTATGGTGAAATCTTAAATCCGTTACGAAATACTTGAAAGATGAGATTAATAACACGAATTTCATGTAGTTTTTATTTGCTGCAAGTCCATTTGAAGATGTTTTATCACTCATATGACTTCTTATTTGCAATGTATAAAATAAATGAATAATTTAGTTACTAGTAGCCAACTACTGTTTTTAATTGCACTTTTTGAAAATGTGTTGTGTACAGATGAGTATTTTAGGGTTAGGTTTAGAATTAGAATTCAAAAACTTTGAAGCTCAACATCTCAAAATCATTCAGAATGCAGATAGAACCTTATAATTCCAAGTTGATGATTTCTAAGAGACAGCATGCCGGCAAGCCATTAGCCTGTCATTGAGCAGAGCAAAGACTTTGTCCATCCACAAGATGGTGACAGAGACCGCATAATAAGCCCTTAGATGCTAAAAACAGTGTATTTTCTAACTACAGCTGATCAAATCATTTTTGAACAGGTAAGTGACTTTCGGAGTACAACAGAGTAACAGAGTTACTTTTTGGTTGGCCATCTGTTTGTTTCTAATGCATCTCCTGCTTTCGTTACTGCGGACTAGTTTAGTAAAAAGAAAGACAAAAGAAATGCCCGCATGTGTTTTTTTCATACTGGAAGCACAACAGTAATCTGGTAGTGTTTGCACTGCTTTGGCTTTTTTACGGATAATAATTGTGATCTCTTGATTGCAATAGAGAAATACTGGGAAATCTCTGTAGACTGATGGCATTTCATGCCGTTCAGCCTTCAAATCTTTAAATGTGTGCAAAATCACCTGTTTTGTCTTCAGTTTGGATATTACGATATAGAAAAACTAGCTCTGAAGTGGCATTGGTGAAGAAGCAACAGTTTCTGCTGCTATGACATCAGCTGCAGATGTGAATGAGTGGTGGAAGAAAGTAGTACCATGTACAAAAGGGTTTTTAGACTCTCCGTGTTTGATTCTCTTTTTGATGTAGTACATGATTATGCTGTTGAACAGTTGTATAGACACAATATCACACTTGTAGCAGTGCAATATGGCTGTATATCGTGACCGGTGGGATACTAAGGCAAGCCTTCCACCAGTGCCGATAAACTGCCATATCACACTGCTACTCATGTGATATTGCTCATGTTTATAAACTGTAAAAAAAAAAACATCTGTTAACGGTTTCAGCATTTTGTGATTCACAAGTCTTTGTTTTCCATTTATTTACCATTGTGAATTGCTTTATGGGACCTTGGTCTCAGCTCTGTCAACATATGATGTTGAAAATTCATTGCCGTTCGCGCCCGCGCCGTTCTCGCGCGAAAAGCCGCCGGATCGGCCGACTTGGCCGCCCTCCTCTTCCTCCTCCTCCTTCCCTAAACCCGAGCGACGGTTCACAAAAGCCGTCTAGAAAAAAAAAAAAAAGCAAAAGCCCTCGTCTTCGATTTCGACCGCGTTTTCGGATCCCGCCGCGTTCTCGCCCTTATTTTTCCGATTCCGTTTTTCGTCTCACCTGATTTCCGGAACCTGCTGTTCCTCGGACTCGATCCCGATCGTCGTCCCCGTGGCCGGCTCCTCCTCCTCCGCTACGCCGACGCAACGCTGTGAGCTAAGCAGACAAACAAGTTGCATCGGGAAAGCCCTCCACTCGGAGGCGAGCTGTCGGCCGGCGAGCGCGAAGAGGGGGGGCGGAGCGGCGCCACACCGCCCCGCAGCGTTCGCTCGAAAAAAACTAAACGTGGCCTTACGTACCTCCGGCCACGTAAATCCCGGTCTCCAGAAACGTCCGCGGGGCTACGTTTCCAGAATGAGCTTGGGTTGGTACATGCAGGAAGGTTTAAGGACAAATTTAATTTGTAATTATTCAAGTGGCCAATTTCTGCGGAAAGTTAAATGAGCTGGCCAGTTTTAATTTGCCCATAGGGCTTTTTTTTAAAACAGGTTTGCCCAGATTCCTTTTTTTAAATGATGGATGATAATAGATTTGTATTTAAAAATATGTTTTTATATATATATTTTTTTATTCGTTTTTGTAAAAGCTAATTTCATAACACTATTTTAAAACTGGATTAACTTACAGTTTAAATCCAAATTTGTAAATAAATATGAGCATTCTCTACAAAATTGTTGGAAATATTTTTTGGTGCATCAAAAATGTGTGTCTATGATCACCATCTGACAAGTTGATTCAGCAAAGAGTAATTCTTAAAATGTCACCAAAATGCACAGTTGAATAGAAAATTAGGTGAATATATGGGTCCACTTTTTCAGCAAAAAATAACCTCCCCTTTTAATAGGCTGGCTACGGGTCTGAGCCCAGACAATATATCACTTTAAACTATTCAACATGTAAAATAAAAGTCACTTTTTTAACGTTTGAAGTTTTAAAGTTGTTGGAAACAAGATTAAGGTTCCACCATGCAATTCAAAAGCAGAAATAAATGGGGGAAAATAATAAATAAAAACACGAACCACAAAATATGGAAAACTGCAAATGTACAGTTTTTAACAGCGTAGAAATAAATCTGCAAAATATCCATGAAATATATTCAATACTGGTTTTGTACTAAAATTTCCATGACCTACCCGCACAAAACATTTCTTCAAACTAATGAAAAGGTAAAAAATTGTTTAACATAAAAAGCTTAACAAGCTTCAAAATAATAACAATAATGCAATTCAAATGTTCAGATACATTTTTGTTATAAAAAATGTGTCATAATTACCATTTGCAAACATTTGAATTAGCTGATTAAAAAAATAAAATAAAGGTTTTTATGCCAAAATCTGGGGCGTCATGATGGCATAGTGGGTAGCACGATTGCCTGACAAGAAGAAGGTCACTGGTTTGAGCCCTGGCTGGGTCAGATGGCAATAATGTGTGGAGTTTGCATGTTTTCCTCAAGTTCATGTGGGTTTCCTCTGGTTGCTCCTTTGTATGTGTGTGAATGAGAGTGTATGGGTGTTTCCCAGTGATAGGTTGCAGCTAAACATATGCTGCGTTAAACATATGCTTGATAAATTGGTTGTTCATTCCGCTGTGGCAACCCCTGATTAATAAAGAGACTAAGCTGAAATACGGGCATAAATAGTGTTAGTACACAAAGTATGAGCTTAGTGTTGGTACAGTTTCACCAACTACGAAGGACATTTTTGCTATCAATATTGAGTGTTTGTAAAGGCAAAAAGCAGTAATACAAGAAGACCTTGGAAAAATGATCATTATAAATTCATATCACCTTCAGGACAGACTATTGCACAATTTTATCTGCTGTTACCTTTCACAGCTGAAATCTCCTGTAAGTAATTTTCACATAATGAAATCCAGGCGCCGTGAAGCAGTGCTCAGAACAGGGCAAAGCAATTCATTTAAATAATTTAAACATGTCCCAGTGTAAACCATTAAAGTTAGACTTTATTCTTTTTTGTTGATGTCTATGTTTTTAATGTCAGCAGGTTTAGCACTCATTAAATTTGCACTTGCTTTACTTAAGATGACAGACTGTATTAGCTCACCCAGGGGGTTTGTTTAAAGGAATATTCCAGGTTAAATATGGGTTAAGTTAATGCACACACTGTAAAAAATTATATGATCAATAAGTCACGACAACATATGTTTATTGTTACTTATTACACTAAGATAATCATGTTCCAACTAAATTTGATTAGTTACGCAAACTGTTTTAACACTTAAGCACTGTTCAAATTTACTACCCTTTTGTTATGTTCGGCATGAAAACATTCACTAAATTAAACTGCTGTAAACACATATTTTTGCATAAATCTGTTAATCAACCTCAGTCCTGAACAAAACTACTAAATTGATAAGAAAATTACAGGATTTTAACATTTTAATTGCCAAGTTTACAAATGATGTCACCGATTTGTTGAAAAAACGCACACAAAAGGACGTATTTTCAATATAAAAAGTATAGTTGACTGGATTTTATTCTTACCTTTAATCACAGTCTTGGACATGTGAACGATTAGTAACAACATGGCTTTGATGCATTCGATTTTTATTTTTTCTCCGTCATTTACTGTTGGCGGGTGTTTTTGCCCAATTAACTTCCTTTATATTTGATGGTGCATAAATAGACAGTTTTTGTTTACTCGATGTAGTTCTGAGAGCTGAGATGCATACATGTATTTTGATTTTCTCAGATACATCAGTGTAAGTGTTTAAAGGTCACTCTCATACACTCAGACACGCATACACACACTTTAATTTGCTGTTAAACTTCATTTAAAATCCAGAACCTACACTTTTTTGCGCAGGCCTATCTAAAGGGTTGATGGTGCCAATTGATGATTAACAGTAAAATTACACATTTGAACTATTCTGAACAGGGAAAACCACCAACAATCGATTGAGTGTATAGTGTCATGATTTTGTAATAAAAAAATGTGGTTATAATGGAAGTCAATGGGGCAAAACAGTCACCAACAGTGCATTAGGGTGATAAAATGAAAATCAATCAAAAACAATGCATCAAGGGCAATGGTGTTACTAATCGTTCACATGTCTAAGCCTTTGATAAAAGGTAAAGAAAATCCAGTCCACAGTTACTTTTTATATTGAAAATACGTCATTTTGTGTGTTTTTCACCAAATCAGTGACATCATTTATGATTTTGGCAATGAAAGAGTTAAAGTCCTGTAATTTTCTAAACACTTATATATCATACATCTTATATATATATATATATATATATATATATATATATATATATATATCTTATATATAGATTCAGTGGATTTTTTCATCCCTAATCATCATAGCAAAAGGGTACTACATTTGCTCAGAGCGTATGATTGAGATTTATAAATTTCAAAGCATTTTCTTAAAATATGTGTCAAATTAAGATTTGTTACCAAAAATTATTCTGCTAGCTGAAACAGAAAAAGTTGTAACCAAATTAACACACAAAATCACCCCAGAGTGGATGAAAACATCCCCAACAATAAGGCTAGGTCAGTTTAATATAATATTAGTGATAATGACTCATAAGGTTAATTTGATTCAGCTTAAAAAAATAGGGCAGTCTGAATTTTTTGTTTTTGTTTACAATGCATAGGCTGATGGTCTTATAATGTTTTTAGTTATCCAGTAGGACCACCAATGTGTTCCAAAACTCTCCTTATTATACATACATTTTGTTTAAACATATTTTCCAAAATTGTAGATTTCAAAAGACTGATTATTATTATTATAGTATTTTCGTCTTATTTCATTGAAATCTCCCCTTATGTTTGCATTTTTTTAAATAGTCATTTCATATATGGTCTTAATTTTTTTTTACATGTATATATATATATATATATATATATATATATATATATATATATATATATATATATATATATATATATATATATATATATATATATATATAATTATTAGACATGATGGGTTTCACACAATTCATACAATCCACCAGAGGCCGCTGTGTACACTTTTTAAGATCTCAAATTTCTCTCGCGAGTGCCATTCGTGTTTGCTGTTCTCGCGTAAATCCACCTGGCCGCTGTAGACTGACTGACTGAATTACTGATGAGAAATTACAAAACGGGAGGGTCGCGGGAGATTGGTCTAAAATACAGGAGACTCTCGGGAAAAACGGGAGGGTTGGCAGGTATGCAATCGACTGACCCACCCTCCTCCTTCCTTAAACCCAACCAATAGTGTTTTCAAAACCATCAATTGACTCGCCCACCCACTTTCCTAAATCCAACTGTCAGTATTTAAAAGCGATCCAGAAAAAGAAAAGCCCTCGTAGCTACCTGATTTTTACCATGTTTTCAAATTTTACCACATTCTCACCCTGTTATTTACTTGTTTATTTATTGAACATTGCTGTCAAGTCCTCTGTGTGTCAAGTCTGCCGACATATGTGATGAGTCACTGGACAAATTGCTAACAGCAGAATAGCCATCCACATGGACACCCCAACTCCCCCCAACCCCCATCACCCCCCATCCACCCACCCAACCCCAGTAATGTTTATTTTAAAGGCGAAATTCCACCATACGTACATCTGGGTATCTAATTCGCACTCTCCAGGAACGTATATAGGTCTACATTTTCAAAATTATGTTGAATAATTAGGTTGTTCCCCAAAATACCCAAATATTGTATTGTTTCAACTCATTTTAAATGAGTTAGTTTGAACAAACAGCAAACATATATTTTTTTTATAATTAAAGGATTACAGTATTATTATTTTATTAAACTTTAGTATTTTTTTATTTAGTATTTCTTAGTATTTCCATGTTTATACATAGAAAAGGGAGACCAGAACTGTCTTCAGAAAATCTTCTTGTTTTGCATGTAAAAAAGTTGTCTTAAAAAGAAGGCGAGAGTAAATCATCACATCAATTTCATTTAATTAATCATTAACTAACATTTAACCCAAAACAGAATCCCATAAATAACTTCCTGTTACATAAAAAAAAGCACTGACATTAAACATCACTTAATTTCCATGCCAGCGGATGTTTAATGAGGTCACTGCAGTCAAGTGTGATTGACAAGGCCAGTTAAAGACTCCGCATGATGTTCTAGATCATCCCAGCGAGCCACGGAGGGAGGAACAGTCCGACGGTCCCCAAAATGCACACCAGCACAAACATCCAGAGGAATATTCTATCAATCACCATGGCAACATATTTCCAGTCTTCCCTCACCTGGCGGAAAAAAGGAGATTCATTCGTTTCAGATATCATGATATATTTTCCACTCATGTCTTTGCCTCTCAGAATTGATTTTTTGGATGACTACCTTCCTGTGAGACCACAGTACTTTCTGGTTTTTGTAGTATAGCAAGCGGTGATAAAAAAATAATACAAGAATCAAAGGCCAGTTGAAAGTGTCTCGGAAGAACTTGAGGAGAATCTCTTCCTAAAGACATGTTTCAAAGTTCCTTTTAGCAGGTAAACATTAAAAACCCTAATTTGCGCTCCTTTTTTATTTTCATTTAATTTATCTGTACTTTATTTTGCACTTCTTCCATAAACAAAAATAGGGTAACACTTTACTTTGATGGTCCACTTGAGTATTAGTAGACTGTCTGCTTAATATTTGCTGATACTGCTCCTTCAACAGACATTTAACTGGCTGAAAGAAACTTTGCGAGTACATGTCAACTTACACTCAACCTAACCCTAACCCCAACCCTAACAGTCTACATATAATCTAATGAGAATTAGTTGGCATGCAGATGCAATATATCTTAAATTCAACAAACGAACCATCAAAATAAAGTGTGACCAAAAATAGACCTCAAGCCGTTTCAACTCCAAATGACTTTTGTCTTTTTCATTTCATACAATCAGAGAAGTTGAATCTTGAATCTTTACGTAAAAAGTGAGTAAACCTGTTGTCTGTATGTATTAATGCCCTTGACTCTGAATGTATTTATGTTTTGTATATATATATATATATTTTTTTTTATAACTGTTAAGTCCTATTTTTATAATTATACACAGTTAATGTACTTAGTTAATTTATTTACTTAGTTAATTTACATAATTTTAAGGCAACAGCTTTAATTACTTTTTTAAGTCAGCTAATTGCTTGAAAACAGTGGGTTTACTCTATTTATAAGTATAGTAAACTAATGGATTTTTTACAAAGTATGCTGAATAGACTGCTTGCTATAATTTGATATTATGGCTACTGGGTTTTCCCACACACTTTGAATGTCATCACTCAATTGAATAGGCGTTAGAAGGCTGTTATCATCCTTCCACATGGTTAATGAGCTATACTAATAGAGAAGACTCCAGATCCAGATCTGTTTTTACATTACTATGACGATTGGGTTTAGGATTGGGCTAGAGGTACAAACAAACAAACAAACAAACAAACAAACAAACAAACAAAGAGGAACATATAAAATAATCAGTAGTCTGATAAAAAGCTTGCTGTTTTTTCCTCCATGTGGCCTCTGAGCTAAAATGAGTTTGACACCCCTGGTTTTGATGTAAACAGAACACTATCTATTGTTTTTTTCAATGTTGACATGCACTACTAGACAAATGTGTGATGTTAATGAGTAGTCAAAAATTAGGTTATAAGAATTTGCCCCTGCAAGTAAAGTGATGGCATAAACATACATAAACAGGTTTTTTTGGGGTCCCACTTTATATTAATTTGCCCTAATTAATATGTACTTGCACGGAAATTAATTATTTGTTACATTGTACTTATTGTGTAAATACATGTTTTTACATTACTTACGCTTGCTTAAGTCAATGCAAAGGCAAGAATAGACATCCTGCAGTGTGATATGTGCGAATTAGGCAGCGCGAAAGACGAGATTTGCGTGAATGAAGCGCCACTTGTGTGAAAATCTGAACATTCGTGCCACGTTAACCAATCATGAGCTTTGTCTTGTAGGGGTGTAATTATGTCTTGGGTGAAAATCCTGCTGCCGATACCAGACAACAGTTCATAAAACTAAGCTCGGATTAGTCTGAAGCACCTCCGAAAGCTTCCATCGTCCATGTATAGTTTCTGGAAGAGTTGATGAACTCACAGAGCTGGGTGCACTTCTGGATGGATCTAGTGGACTCATACATGGCTCCAAAAAATCAACGCTGTTTATCAGCCTTTCTAAAGCACATAAACACAGCTATTCTCTCAATAAAATACATGTTAGCCATTTAGCAACGAAATTAGAGTCACCGGGCAGACAGAAGCCCAGCCCATGACGCGAATCCGCGTCTACTGAGAAGTGAATTTGACGTGCTAATGAAGCGTACTTGATGTGCAAATAAAGCAAGAGAACTCAAAATGTTCACAAGTCTAATTATTAGGGATGTAACAATATTGTAAATACCGTCATACCGCAATAGTAATTTTTTTCAATATTACCGTAGGGGCATGACTCAATAAAACTATATTATTGAGAAAAGTTTGCTTGGGCGAATGAAGCGAACGGAAGGTAGCGGGAACTACAATTCCCATCAGCCCAGGCGTGGCCATCATCCTTTGCGGTCTGTTGTCACTACAGATCCAGTAATGCGGAAATGGAGTGTGCTGCTAGTAGCGGGGAAGAAAGAGAGCTGGAAATGATCGAACCTAAAGCGGGTTTTAAATGGAATGTGTGGAAGCATTTCGGTTTCTTTCTAAAAAGATACGAAAAAGGAGAAAAGGTGAGACAGACAAAGAAAAAAACAGTATGCAGGCACTGCCAGACTGTGGTGAAATATAAGTCGGGGAATACGACTAAAAACAGTCATGGGGACTGCAGAACACAGCACACTTGTTAGATTGATGCAGACATTGACTTGTACCACAAAGAGACCTCTATCTCACTCATGGTTTGTCCTCTCAAGTGGTGGAAAGACAATGCACAGCGTTGCCCACTGCTGTCAACCTTGGCTAAATCATATCTCTCTGTCCCAGAAACCTCAGTCCCAAATGAGAGGGTTTTTTTTTTCTGTTGCAAGGGACATGCCCAGAGATCCCAGCTTTTTCCAGATTATAGTTATACAATAATTTTCCATTAAAAACCATCTCTATCTAAGTACAGTAAGTGGGTGATTAAATGTTGGATGTGATGAGTTTTCAACAATACTAAATTGAAACTTTATTTTTTAATATGGTTTAATAGTTTTTTGTTATTAAAATTGAAAAATTGAAGTTCCTGTTTCGAAACTTACAGATAGATGGCTAATTTGTATGTCATTGGTATGTTCAGTGCTAAGGTAAATAAACACTATTGGCACTTTTTTTGGGTCTTTTCATTAGTTTTGTTTTTCTTGTAAATTATTCAATAAATACCGTACCGTGCCATTCACACCGAGGTATTATTGTACCGTGAAATACTGATACAGTTACATCCCTACTAATTATGCGTGAATAGTTCATTTTATCCATGCCATGTCTGGTGTGAGCACTGCATTAACCAACCCAAGCTCATTCTGGAAGCGTAGCCCCGCGGACGTTTCTGGAGACCGCGATTTACGTGGCCTGAGGTACGTAAAGGCCGCGTTTGGTTTTTTTCGAGCGAACGCCGCAGGGCGGTGTGGCGCCGCTCCTCTTCGCGCTCGCCGGCCGACGGCTCGCCTCCGAGTGGAGGGCTTTTCCGACGCAATCAGTTTGTCCGCTTAGCTCACAGCGTTGCGTCGGCGGAGCGGAGGCCCCGGACGAGGAGGAGGAGCCGGCCGCGGTGGACGACGACAGGGATCGAGTCCGGGGAACAGCAGGTTCCGGAAATCAGGTGAGACGAAAAACGGAATCCGAAAAATGAGGGCGAGAATGCGGCGGGATCCGAAAACGCGGTCGAAATCGAGGGCTTTTGCTTTTTTTTTTTTTCCCCCGATCCGACGGCTTTTCGCACGAGAACGGCGCGGGCGCAAACGCTGCGCACTCCTGAGAGGCGCCTGCCCGAGATGCGAAAAAGTGCGCACAGCGGCCTCTCGCGGATCCGCGAAAACAAAAAAACGCTCGAATACGTACCTCCCGGGACGTAAATCTCGGTCCGCAGAAACGTCCGCGGGGCTACGTTTCCACAATGAGCCCGGGTTGGCATTACCCTCCCACATCACCAAACCTATGCCTAACCCTACCTGTATCTCATGCAAAGAGCACCAGAAGTGTTCTGCAATGCGTTCTAAACACATTAAGTACACTGTATTTGTATTCTGATGTAAGTACATAGTAGTTCAGGACTCTTAATACAAAGTGGGACTCATTTAGATTAAATATAGCTTAAACAAAGGAGTTAATTAATACATGAATTAACAAATATGTACTAACAAGTAATAAGGTAGCCATTATTCACACATAAACTCATGTGACTGTGTTGTAGTTTAAGTTAGTTCTTGGTTAGCGCATAACTCAGATTTAGTTAATAATAAAACGTTTAATTTACATATAACATTGAAAAAAATATTGATTGTATTTACTCATTTTTTTAAGGTAAGTGGTTGCAAGCAATTTATATGAGCTGAATTTAAGCAATCAAATTAAGTTGAACATTACTGAATTGAATTTGTTTCTTTTAATTCAGTCCACATAAATTGTTTGCAACCACTTACCCTAAAAAATGTAAATCCAGTTAATAATTTTTTAGAGTAGTACACCATTATTCATGTGCTGTTATGGTAATGTGTTACAAAAATCGAACATATTGTGCCTTCAAATGGTAAAACTTACTGAAAAGTCTGAATCCTCGGCTCTGAGATGGTCAGCGATGTACTGAACTCCTTCCAAGGCTTTGAGCAGGGACTGAGACAGATTGCTGACTGGCTCTGCTGCATTCAGATCAGTGGAGCCGTCACTGCTGGGGCTGAAGATCTGAGCGCTGGGCATGTTATGTCTGGTACACCTCCCTGCCTCATCGAGATCAAGCTTCTGCAGACTCGTCCCTTCAGACGTAAGGCAGTGTTGACAACTCCCTGCTCCCAGAACACTCTCCTTGGCTTCCATGAAGACACTCTCAGCACTGTGGCCTTGGAAATCGCATTCTGTGCTCTTGGCTCCGTCCTGCGGTATGGTGTGCAGCAGGGTGCCAAGGAGAGTATCTGGAAAGGAAGTTGTGCTGGAGGCGAAGATGCTGTTTGTATATGCGCATGTGTAGCTGAGAACTGGTGTTTGGGGGGTTTGTGAGTTTTCCTCTTGAAGGATTGAATACTGGCTGCTGGGGGAACTGCAGAAAAACAGGGGTTTGGGGGAAGTTGAGTCCTGCTGAACTTGATCCTGCTGGGCAGCTGAAGTAGGTCCCAAATGCGGGATCGGACTTTGCGGAGAGATATCCAGGATGTTGTTCCGCAGAAACATAGATTGCGAATTAGCCTGTTTGTGCATCATCTCAATCAGCTTCCCGCAGTTTCTCTTGCCCGAGGCTGGTGGACGTTTCATGAACAGGTAACGAGGCACCAGGTGAAGAAATAGCTGCCGGACCCAGTGTGGCATGCTGTGCGTACGAGACGAACGGTGGTGCACGTTGAGTACAAACACCGTGATGATTATGGACAGAGTGACGAAGATCATGGTGAACAGTAGGTACTCGCCAATCAGTGGGATGACCAATGAGGTTGAAGGGATAATTTCGGTGATTAGCAGGAGGAAGACAGTCAGTGATAGGAGGACAGATATACACAGCGTGATTTTCTCAGCACATTCTGAGGGGAGGTAAAAGACCAGGACTGTCAGGCAGGAGATTAGCAGGCAGGGGATGATGAGATTGATGGTGTAGAACAAAGGAAGGCGTCTGATGATGAAAGAGTAGGTGATATCTGGGTAGATTTCAGTGCAGCACTCGTATTTCTTGATGTTGTAGGTGCCAACTGCATTTATTATCACCCATTCGCCACTTTCCCAGTAGTCCATCTGGTCTACGTCACTGGCCATGCTGATCAGGTCAATCTTGGCCCTGTCGTACGTCCAAGAGCCGAATTTCATCTTGCAGTTTTGTTGGTCAAAGGGGAAGAAGGTGACATCGATGCTGCAGGAGCTTTTATAGATGGCGGGAGGTTTCCATTTGATTCTCCCGTTGTAAAACACCTGAGCTTTTGTCAAGTGAGTCACCGCAAAGTCTCCGTCCGCGCTGCAGATCAAACAGAAAAAACTGTCAGACAGGATCTGCGATGAAATATCTGTGGAGCAGCATGAAAGACAGCTTTAGTGGTGTCCGTGTACATCACAGTGAGCCAAACCATCAATAACATGAGACGTCGTTGACGTGCTTGGGTTTAGAACTCTAAAAATCCAGTCTTTCTGAGAGTAGATATCTTGAATTTAGTTGTTGTTTAATTGTTGAGAATACCTAATTGTTGTCTTGGTTTCAGTATTTACTAAAATCAAATTACAGCTTAAACAAGGACAATCAAATATTAAATAAAGAGATTTTGGCCTAATTCATGGAATGGTTTATTTGAAAATGTTGCCATTGTCAACTTGATGACTTGCATTGAAAATTCATAATGTGAGAAGTTGTTTTAAACTGAACATTCATTCATTCATTTTCTTGTCGTCTTAGTCCCTTTATTAATCCGGGGTCGCCACAGCAGAATAAACCGCCAACTTATCCAGCAAGTTTTTACGCAGCGGATGCCCTTCCAGCCCCAGCAACTCATCTCTGTGAAACATCCACACACGCATTCACACACACACTCTTACACTATGGACAATTTAGCCTACCCAATTCACCTGTACAGCATGTCTTTGGACTGTGGGGGAAACCAGAGCACCCGGAGGAAACCCACACAAACGCAGGGAGAACATGCAAACTCCACACAGAAACGCCAACTGAGCCAAGTTTCGAACCAGCGACCCACTTGCTGTGAGGTGACAACGCTACTTACTGTGCCACTGCTTCGCCCTTAACTGAACTAAACATATTTTTATTCAAATACAATTTTGTTAATGAATAATAGTTTTAATCCATGGTGATTTAGGTTAGACTACCTAAATAGAAAGTCCAACCTACTAGAAGTTTAGAAGACCAGAATTAGAGTAGGACCACTGCTTCTGGCCTGGTGAAAGGGGTGGTTCTTTTTTTCTCAAAATGTGGGCCTTTTTTTGCAGTTATATGCCTCACTTTTTGTTTAATTATGAGATGTAAATACTGCATTTTAGTGTCATTTTAAGCATTGTTTTTAGCTGGATTAGCTTGTCAGATATAACCACAATTTTTGATTTACCAAAATATTTCCTAAAGATTTAGAATAAAGAAATGTAAAAAAAATATATATTTTTAAAATACAGATTTACTACATCAGTTATAATCAGAAAAAAAGGAATCTGTTAAAGCTTTAAATTAAAAACTGTGGCTTATTGTCATTTATTCATCAAATAACAACCTGCCCAGCATTTTCTTTCCACAATCAGAATTTGGCCATCTAAATAAAAAAAAAAAACAATTAATTATATATGTCTTCGGTGATCAACTTGTGATTAACTAAAATTACATAAACCACCTCAATGAGGCAGCAGTAGACCAACAACTCCTGTATGCTGCAAAGTAAAATAGAGTGAAGTTTTTATTTTGTTAATTGAATCTCATGTGTGCTAAAGAGATTTAGACGCAAATCTGCAGCAATGTAAAATGATAGCACATATTCTCAATGAAGAAGACTACTTCATACAAACAGTAACATTGTTTTGTTTGCATAACATTGAAGAATTTTGCTTTCAACCTTGTGTGGTGCCCGTGCACCGATTTCATGGACAAAATTGCTTGCAAGCTCTCAAATATACGCTGCTTGCACACAAGTTTTCTCACGCTCTCAAATGTGCACTGCTCACACACACATTTTCTTAAGCGGTCTCAGAAATTATATGCAGACCCACAATTTGTGTCTTGTGTTCCCTTTTCTTTTCATGTTTTTTGATATGATTTACATTGGTGCACTATTTATTAACAATAACCAAAATACTAAATTAGACTTACATATTAAATTTGAAATCTAATAAACCATAACATTGGGGAATTGATTAAGTAAATTGGCCGTTGTGAATAAGTGTATGTGTTTGTGTGAATGAGTGTCTATGGGTGTTTCCCAGTGATGGGTTGCAGCTGGAAAGGCATCCGCTGCGTATGCTGGATAAGTTGGCGGTTCATTCCGCTGTGGCGACCCCAGATTAATAAAGGGACTAAGCCAAAAAGAAATGAATGAATGATTTGGATGTTTAGAAAATGAAACTAAAGAGACAGTTGTTGTTTAATTTTATTGGTGATTCCTAATATGAAATGTAATCGTAAGCTTGGCAAGCAATTTTGGAGAATTTGATGTTCCCCATTCAGATAGAATGCCTGAGAGGAGTTTCAAAGACGGCCGCCAAGTAAAATGACTTGCCTTAAAGGGACTTTGCTATTAGTAATGAAACAAAGAAATTTGATATCTGTTATGCATTCAAACATTAATTTAACAATTATTATTTTTGTTTAGAAATTTAAGTATTTAAAATTTGATCGTAGATATTCAACTCTCAATCACAGTGCCTTAAGGTAATTCTCTAGCCATGGGGTGGCCAACTTTGTTCCTGAGATCTACCTTCCTGTAGATTTCAGTAGCAACCCATATCAAACACACCTGCCTGTAATTATCGAGTGCTGTTCAGGTCCTAACAAATTGGTTCAGGTGTGTTTGATCAGGGTTGGAGATGAACTCTGCAGGAAGGTAGATCTCCAGGAACATGCTTGAGCACCCCTGCTCTAGCTGTTAAGTGTACATTGGTTTCACACTCGTTATTGTAGTGCATTGGGGGTTTGATTGAATGGAAGCCAGAACATCCACTATGGATCAAGGACATCACTGCAAATGGTTGCTCCCTCAAATAAGGCACTATTTAATGATATAGAGGGCGATTTTTATATACAGACCAAATTATTTCTGTTAATGCAAAAGAAATAGGCTACATAATGCACCTTAAAGTAAAAGATGTGTGATTTTACTTATTTACACCATGGACCCTTTCACAAGTCTGTTATGACATGTTTAACGGTCATTATTATCTTAAATCCTTACATTAATTTTTTTTAATGTATGAGTATTTATATGCATTTATGAAAGTATTATATCATCTTTGCGTCAAGCTTCAAAAAACAAATTACCGCCTATGTGAGGTGTTCGTAACGCAGCGTCTACGGGGCTGAGAGTAGATTTGATGTTATTCTCTCCTCTATTTGCCGTCATCAGTCTCACACTATTTTTTTTTCCTTTTTCTGAAAGTCTTGATAACACCATTGTGCAGTTTTACTTTTATTATTTCAGCAAATACTGTAGTAAAAAAATATTCATTGTAATCTCCCATTCACTGAGCTCTAGCTTTACCCAGCCATGGTGCCTTGTTAAATTAATTAGAGCTGAATTATCAAGTCTTCATGCAAAGACATACAAACTAGATGCAAAGGTGATTAAATATGACAAATATTACCCCCATATGACAACTACCATTAGGAAGCAAAACATATTGGACATATTGTCAGAAAAGTGGCTAATTCATTCAATTAATTCTGAAGAAAACATACATTTTTTTAAGATGTGGCCAAACCTCACCCCTAAACCCAACTGTCATTGAAGCATATTTAAATGTATGAATGAGATTATAAAAATGTAAATAAATTATATTATAATGTATTTATTCATATTTTAATAAAAAACACAGTTTATTCATGTTAAGCATGCATTTGCATTTAATATGAATGTATATAGTAAAGTTTATTACTTAATATATATTACTATGGCTGAAATAAATGCAGTTTTTAAGTTTAAAAAATAATTTTAAGGTTAATAGTGTTACCCTTCCCCCAAATGCACTGTAAAAAATTGCTGTTAAAAAACGGTCAGATTCTACGGTAAAATAATGTTTTTTCACTAAAACAGTAATATTCTGTTAAAAACAGTGCATTCTGTGTAAAATTTTTGTTTTCGAGAAAATAACCAGCAGCAGAAAACTGTGAGCTAACAGAGTTCAGATTCGACATTTTGAAGTCTGTGTTTAAAATCACACTTTGTGCCCTTGTTCACTATTCCATCAACTAGTTCACCAATATAGTTCACCTGACAGAGTTAATGAACACTAATGAGTGAATTCAGACACTGATGAACACCTGCTGTTAATAATCACAATTACTGAAGGAAAGAGAGACAAGAAACACAAACAACACTTGAGTTACAACATGAAATAAAATCAAGTAAAATAAAACACTTTTAGTCTCAGCAGAGGATCATTAAACAACTCCACAAACAACAGCAGACACACACTTATTACTGACTGATTTGACTTCCATACTATTCTCATTGAGATCCAACAGAAATTAAGGTGTTTTTCGTGTCACCGTAATGGAGTGAGGGGCTGGTTTAGTTGGGCTCTTCACCCTTGAACTTATTAATTCAGACTCTCCAATTACTATAATAAAGAGTTTACAAAGTGCTTGTATTATAGTAATCAAGTTGGAAAGTCAATAAATAGAGAAATCTATTTGTCTGAAATTAGTTCTGATAAATGTTTTGTTATAAATCTGGAAGGAGGGCCCCATGCAATAGATTTTATGCTTAGTTGCAGGTATTAATTTAATTAATAAGAAGTAAAAAAAGAAAAGATACCTCCGTAATTACTTAACAGTTAAGAAATAACATACAAAAACAGTTCAGTTATGACAACTACACACTCAGACCTCATGAATCTGACCTTGTATCTCAACAATGGTAACATCTCAAATGTTTCATGCTGCAATGCATGCTGGGAGTGGCACGGTACAAATATCCCAGCATGCATTGCGGTATAAATAAATGTTGTATAATGGTCTAACAGTTTTCTTTATTTGTGTTTGATTCTGCTTTTGTTTATGTTTCGACTTTCAGTTGCCTGTTTGTGAGTTAAACTGTTAATTTTGTTAGTTGTCACCATTATTGAGGTTCATACGCTGATTATTGATGTCTCTTTAAGTGCGATTTACACCATAGAGCAGTGTTATTGTCCAAGATATACTTAAAAACTTCCAGAAATCATTGCTATATATAGACATATAATGTAAAACAGTAGATTTAACATTGAATAGGAGCAGTAAATTATATTATACTAAATGAGAACAGACTCTGCCATTTAATAGCAACATGAACATCACCAGATCTTATTTAGGTTTTTGGCTGGCTTGCCACAACTAAGGAGCTTTTTAAACAAAGTTCTTAACAATTGCAGCAGCCAAGACATATAAATGTTAAAAATGACAGGGCTAAGAGCCCAACTAAAGCAAACTCTGTTCTCCATGATGGTGATGTAAAACTTTAACTTTTTCTCAAGAAGAACTTTAGAAGATGTTATATAAAAATACATGTATTAAGTAATAAGTGTAGCTGGTGATGATGTTTGTAGAGTTGTTTAATCATCCGCTGATCATTTAAATGATTTAATCATTTGTTGTTCTTCAGGTTATTTCATTATAAAGCTGTGACTAAAGTTTTGTACGTTCTGTTCTTGTTTTTTCCTTTCAGTATTTCTTCATTTGTTCATTGTTAATCCTCAATTATCATTTAATTAGTCAGTTAATTAATGAATTTACTTCAGCTTTGCTACATGTTTCTTGAACACTCAGTAGTGTGGACACTTCAATAAAAACTGAAGTATATGCTCTGGGGTTTAAAGGGTTAAAGGTGTGAGAGGTAAAAACACAGTGTAAAAATGTATTTTAACAGTAATACTGTTAATTTACACTACGGAAATAGACTGTAAAAAAACAGTAGATTGCTGGCAACCACAGCTGCCAGTAGATTACCGTTAAATCAAGGAAAAAACAGTATTTTACTGTAAAACCTGAAGCTAATTTCTTCTGTGTGTCACCGTTGTGGAGGAGAGTAGAGCCAGTGTATGAGTTAAAGATGAACAATGAGCTGCTGATGTTATTCTGCATGTTTCTCTATTTAAAAACATCAGCTGTTTAGTTGCTGATGCAGTCAGAATCTATCTGGGGGTTCCAGATTTACATGTATGTGTGCTGTTGTGAAAAATAAGACATTAGAGTTAAACTGAACTTTTCTAATTAACTAAAATAAGTGATCATTATAAGTATGCTTCTAAGCATATATAGCACATTACTTCATAAACTCATTCAGCAGTTGACCAAGTTGAGGCAGTTGCTTTCAGTGAGCAAAATGAGTTAACTTGAGTATTGTGTAAATCAATGTAGTCCATGTATTTTTACAGCAACATACTGTAAAATAACAGTACATTGCTGGCAACTGCAGCTGCCAGTATTTTACTGTTTTTTAACGGGACAATTTTAAACAGTGTGGCTACAGAACAAACCCCTGTTGTCCAATGACTTGTCTAATTTTTTTTTATATATAATAAAGAAAAAAATAAAAATAAAGTTGCAATTATGAAATGCAAATATATCATCAACTTTAAAATGTGTTCCAATTCAGCTGTAAAGCAGCTTTAAATAGCAAAAATGTAAAAAAATAAAAAAATGTTAAAAGACAAAAATATCATTATATTGCTCATGTCCGAAACTCTGTCTTGGATTTAAAATAAATCAAAAACTTCTGATTTGCCGTGAGATTGAGTAGGAAAAAAACATTAACAGACCTCCAAAGTGAAAGAATGAAATCAAACCGAATTGCGGAAACCTTTCACAATGCTGGAACGGTGGGAGGTTAACAGTGTTTGATGATGTCGATCTTAAGAAATGGATTTGGCTAAATTCCGGATTTGTAAAAGGCCTCACACACTTGTTATAGAGCACAATATCCGGTCTCCAGATGATCTCAGAGGGGATCCTGATGGAGGTGACATTCTCATACTCCTCTGGGTTCCAGCGCAGCTTGTAGTCGTTCCACTCCTGCAGGGAAACATGTGCGCTCATCACCGCTCACAACCAGCATGTATGACAGGGGTGGAGAGTGAAGCAACAAGAGCCCAGTTCCAATTAAAAATCTCATTAATGTCTAATTATGGGCGTTTTTTTTTTTTTTTTGATGAAAACATACCTGCTTCACCCAGACATTTGTGGTCATCATCTGATTCTTCTCATCCTGGTTTTATGAAGCATAGTGAGATTTCCATACAGAAGAGAGTAATAAAAAAAGGGAAAGTGACTTTATGGTGAGACTGTACGTTTTAGAGGAAAAGAAAAAAGTAGGATATCTGAGACTCACCACATCAATGAGCTGAGCAATGGACAAGCCGAAATGGACCAGAACCACATCAGAGATGTTTGCTACTGGACGTGAAAGCTTGTTGTAGTTGATGAACAAAGACTGGAGGAGTCTTTCTTCCGCATGGGCATGAGCTGGGCTCATGGAAAACACTAAAAAGGGCAAAGCATTTTTTGTGTGTGTTTAAAGTATTAAAAGCTCAATCATTAATGGCATAGTTTATGCCAAAATAAAAATTTTCTCACATTTAGACAGCAGTGACACAACCAGTGTTGGGAAGGTTACTTTGAAAATGTAATAGATTACAGATTACAAATTACCCTATTTAAAATGTAATAAGTTACTGTAATTTTCGATTACTTTATAAAAGTAAAGTAACTAATTACATTTGATTACTTTTTGATTACTTTTAAGTTTTTAATAAACATTTTCAACTAAATAATTTTCAAGCATTTATACAGAGCAGGTGTGAGCTTACAGTAACACTCTGTTTACTGTTAAAATCTCAAAAGCTTTCATCACTTAAATTAAATTAATTAAATTTATTTAAATTTAAAGTAGAGCCACCACAAAACCACACCTTATCACAAAAACATGTTTACTGTTGTTACAAAATCAAAATTTTAGGTAGTTGTGCAGGTGATTTATGTGGCATTTCCAATAAAAAAATACATCTAATTTTTGCAATTGTTTTTTAAATCGAAGCCACTTAAATCCAAATCAATCACATCTTAGTGGTCAATAAAACTGCCAATGAAACATATGAGTCAGAACTGTTCATTTTAATTATTTACTGTAAATAATATGCTGTACCATACAGGAATAAATTATAGTACATAACAGCAAAAACAAAAAATCCAATAAAACCAGGTGTTACACATTTTAAACAGTATTGATCCGCGATCGGTAAATGTAGCTTGTGTGGACACACTTCTGCGCTACTTCATTAATAAAATAGCTTCACTACTGTAAAAAGCTATTTGATTTTTAGTGACGCTACCGTCACGCTACTGAGAAATGTAATTAAACTAGCTACACTGTTAATGTGATAACATTACTTTGGCCAGAGGAGTCTGCTGGTGCCCTGAAATTCACAAATCGATAACTTTGTGAGTCATAATATATCATGGGAAATGAAAGAGTCTGTTTTTACTTCTGTACACTCACGATAACGACAAAAACCATTTGCTTTTATAAAACAAATAAACGTTAGCTTACATACCTGCAGATGCTTCCTCATGCTTTTCAATGGCAAAGAGGATTAGACATGGTGCGCCCATGACCATTAATTTGATTTAACAGTAGGACAATAAATATAAAATTTCTTATAAGCAATTTTTTAAAGATTTTTTGAAGGGGGCACAAATAATACAGCTGAATTGTACTTATAAAGATATGTCCCCACAGTTAAAAATAGTTTTATTGTTCATATTACAGCATGGAGACTACATTATGGTTAAGTTTTTCTCAGGTTCAATGACAAAGCAATTTTTCTGTAAAACTATTTATTGCATTGTTTGTTGTGTTGTTTACAGTCAACAGACAGACTCCTGAAGCCGAATAAATGCAGGAAAAGACGTTTTCCATACTCATAATAACTAACTGGTTTACATTACACTTGTTAAATTGAGAGATCATGTTGTAAATTGGCGAGCCTGTGAGGTTCATCTGCTAAACAGCCACAATTTAGAAAACATAAAAAAGAAATTGTTCACCCCAAAAGAATTGTCATTATCCCTTCAATAAAGCACAACACCCTTACCTGACACTGTACATCTGACTGACCCTGCTCTGCCTGTTCCTCAATCATTTCTTTCTCCTTTGCCTGTGATTAATATTGTGACATTAGTAGTTTCATAAGCACTCATTCTGAAAGCCAAATTGCCCTAATATGTGAACTTTTTGTACTTGCCGTTTACTGCACTGAAAAATAATCTTATGTCCATTTTCCTTTACTATGTCATTTTATCATTGAGGTAAAGTTGGTTTTATATTCACACATCTAGTCTCTCATTAATAATATAATCTCAGAAGAGTATTCATAAGAAATTCTAAATAGTAAAATTATATTAGCAGCCAACAACCATCAAAGTACAGCATTGTTCACAGTCAATTAATAGTGCAATTATTATACTGGTTTACCTAAAGTTTCTATAAAGAAGTTGCAATTGATACAGAATACAGCAGCCAGAGATTTAATGAAATTGAAGACTCGAGAACATATCACACCAGCATTAATAGAATAGATTTTAACATTCTTTTATTAGTTTATAAGGCACTACACAACATGACACCTTCTTACTTTTCTGACTGCTTACCAAAATATAATCCAAACCATTTGCTACGCTCTTCTAGCGCTAGACTTCTAGAATTTCACTCTGTAAATCTAATGCTATCTGGCGGCACTTCTTTTACTCACTATGCTGCAAAATCTAGGAATTGTCTCCCAAATGAAGTGAAAGAATCCCCCAGAATTTATGATTTTAAAAAGCTTGTTAAGACGCACCTTTATAAAATTGCGTATGAATATAACAGTTTGTAAAGTTTATGCAATTTATATAAATTGTGTAGGTTTATGTACATATGCATGTATGGTGTGTGTGCATGTATGTAAAGATTATTGTGTGTGATTGTGTAGATGTATGCATATATGCGTGTACATGTATGCTTTTATCTGAGTATATATTTTGCTTTATTTGTCTATATATTTTTTATTTGGTTTATTTTACAATGCCTGTTTGTTGTTTGTGAAGTGCTTTGAGTTCCATGTATGTAGGAAAAGTACTATACAAATAAAATGTATTATTATTATTATTATTATTAATGTTGTTTTAAAGTCATACTTACATGAGATTTCAGTTTGAATCTTCAAAGTACCATGGTAAACAATGTATGGAGCGGTCACTGAATGAATGTGCGAATATAAAACCAACTTTACCTCAATCATTTTATCTAGTCCATGACACTGCAAGGCAAGTTTTATTATACTGTAGCACATTTTATACACAATGCTAATTCAAAGTGCTTTACATAAAGAATGAAAAAGTATCATAAAAATCATCACAACAATAAAAACAAGGACATTTTATATTTTAAACTACTTTAGTCACTTAAGAACGAAATTTAAATTGATTACACAAAAAATACAGTGGGGCTAGTTAGTTAACATTATGCCAAGTCGTCACAAATGAAACATTGCATGATAAACGGCTTTGGCGTATTATTCTGCAGTGCACTAACGTATGCAACAAGCTAACGTAAACAAGCATACGTTAACTACATGAGTCATTTTAACCGCTAATACAGCAGATTCATGGATATCGGTAATCTGCATTTTTGCCGCAACAAATTTATAAATGATTCTGCATTAACTACATTGAAGAGAATCACTTTATTTAATGTGATTTATACACCATACTTACTCAAATTCAACATGACCTGTAGCCACACACCTAACTTTTGTGTATGTCTGTCTGTGTGTCTGAATGTGACAGGCTGTGTGAGGAGTAGGTGAGACGCTCTGCCAGTTTATCAAACCACTATGAGGAAGCGGTGGTGAAGTCTTTCTAAATGCTTTTTAAATAATAAATGCGGGTTTTTTTTCCTACTAAGACAATTATTTTAGGTATACACATATATTTTTCACAATAGAGAGTGCGTTTTTATATATATTTATATATTTTATTTGGTGAGGAGGACAATGAACATGTTCCCCCCGGGATTTACGCCCGTGGTTGCGCCGCAAATCAAAAGCATCAGCGCTTGAATAAATGGCCTTAGCAGAAGCCATCATGCAATGTCAAAACAGGCAAAGCAACAGATTAATATTATTCAACATATTACAGAGTTTTAAATAAAAATATTAGATGTAACCCCATTTGTAATCTTTAACATTTTCAAAAGTAACTGTAATTTAATTACATATTTTTCTTAGTAACTCTAACTAATTACTGTTACTTTTATTTTGTAATTAAATTACGTAACGGCGTTACATGTAACTAGTTACTCCCCAACACTGCACACAACATCATAAGACATTTATAGATTTAGGTTGCCAGCATTTAAGGAGAATGTTATTTTGACATCCAATAACGACATGAAATGATGTTGATATTTGGTTGATTTTATTACCCAGGCTCATTCTGATTAAGTACCCCTATATACATTTCTGGAGAGTGCAAAATACGTTCCAGGAGCTACTTTTTTTTTTTTTTTTTTTTTTTGCAGTTTTTCAGCTGAGTCAGCTGTGTACATTTTTTCAGATCTCAAATTTTTCTTGTGAGTGCCAGTCACAGCTGCTGTTCTCACGTAAATCCACCAGAGGCTCACTGACTAAATGACCAACCAAACAATTTCCCCATACTCCCTCTTCCCTAAACCCAACTAATAGTATTTTCAAAATCACAGATTGACCTGACCACCCACTTCAATAAACCCAACCGACAGTGTTTTGGAAAACAATCCAGAAAAAGAAAAGCCCTCACGGCCACCTGATTTTTACCACGTTTTCAGATCTTACCATGTTCTCAAATTGTTATTTACTTGTTTATTTTATTTTTTGGCTTTTGTTTTTGTATCACTTGCTTATTTAACCATTCTTCACTGGACCCAAACCCTGTCTTTACGGGCAACTCCGCTCCGCATCTCAAGTCCGTCAACATACGCGTCAAGCTACCGGACAAACTGTTTACAGTGCAAAAGCTGTCCACATGCTGTTAAGCTGTCAACTGGTAAGCGTGAAAAGGAACAGCATCATACCGCCCCGTAGCATTTGTTTTAAAGATGAAATGCAGTCATACGTACTTCTGGCTACATAATTTAAGATCTTCAGAAACGTAAATACAGTAAGGCTACGCTTTCAGAATGAGCCTGTGTTGTGATTTTAGATTGTGTTGGAAAGTGACCAAAATACAATTTGCGCCAACATCTTAAACCAACAACACATTGACGTCAAATACTGACATTTATTCATCAGGTATTAATTCATAAATTTTCTTTTCGGTTTAGTCCCTTTATCAATGCGGGGACGCCACAGCGGAATGAACCGCCAACTTATACAGCATATGTTTTATGCAGCGGATGCCCTTCCAGCTGCAACCCCTCACTGGGAAACACCCATACACACTCATACACACACATACACTATAGACACTTTAGCCTACCCAATTCACCTGTACCGCATGTCTTTGGATTTGTGGGTGAAACCGAAGCACCCTGAAGAAACCCACGCGAATGCGGGGAGAACATACAAACTCCACACAGAAATACCAACTGATGCAGCTGGGGCTTGAACCAGCGACCTTCTTGCTGTGAGGCAACAGCACTAGCTACTGTGCCACCGTGTCGCCCTATTTGTCAGATATGACAAATAACCAAAATCCAACATCTGAAAGATATCATAGTGGTAACGTCCACACAACGTCAAGCTGTAACATCATTAAACATTGATATTTAATTGTTTTTAGGTTCTGTTGGAAAGTGACCAAAATCCAAAGTCTGTTCGATGTTGGACATTGACGTCAGCCTGTTGTTGGGTTTTGACATCAACCAGGGTTGCGTTTCCCATGTAACTCACAGCTGAATTATCATAGTACGATGCATCGTTTGGGGGAAAAACGATGTAGTGACGAGTGTTTCCCAAAATCGTTGTTTTTCTGTCACAGATCCATTGTTTGTACCACGTTAGTTATAACTTAAAATGCCCAGAATGATGTTCTAAACGGGGTGGTAACAACTCCTCTAGTAAAGAACCCCATAATTTCTTTGTGCAAATTATACTATTTTCACACTCGCATTTAAAAAAAATCCAATATTAGTTTTGGTAAAAACATGCACTCCATATTAACTGAAATATATGTAAATGGCACATATAGGGCCTGTGTTTCCCTATTGTATATTCTATTCTAAAACAAAATCACATACAAAAGCTAACACATATTCAAATATATATAAATAATATAAATAAATAAATAACGAGATTAAATGTCATATTTATTATTTATTAGGAAATAAAAAAAAAATCTAACTTTAATATATCAATAATAATTATGAGGTTGTTGATGATGATTATTATAATTGTTATAATTACTATTAAGTGGGATATTGTTTTTTTTTTTTTACTTCTTGAAAAGTCTACTTTTACAATTTGACATATACAAACCACTGCAGAAATGTTTTAACCAACAGGCCCATTTCATATACAGTACAGATACTTAATAAATAAGCCACTATAAATTAAAAACATTAACGTATGCTATGTTTTTTGCACAAGCTTAGGAGATGTAACATAAACTTTTAAATAATAGGTCAGCTATAGCGTTCGTCATAAGCCACTGCTGTGTTCAAAATGACATCAATGTTTTGAAGTGCACTGCGAAGGAAGCACAGTTGTAAACATGCAGAACGCTAAAACTGAACCGTAAAAATACTTTGAAAGCAAATTACACCTAAGAGAGATGACCTTAATGTGTGGAATAGAACACAACCCGGAACTATGTTTCTAACTACAGCTCCAGAGGTGTAGTTGCAAGCATAGAAGTTTGCCATGCAGTTCGTGAATATTTGTTGGAACGATGGACTTGGGAAACGCCAAATTAATTAACTATGTTTGTAACGACGAAACTTGCAACCTTATTTGGCTAATGATGGTTTTCAGAAACGCACCCCTGATTGTTATTTCCAAACAAAATGCAACGTCCCCCGATGTTAGGGTACACCATCAATCTGACGTCATGTTGATGTCCTGTGCCGGATGGGCACTCATCCATTAGTGCTTCCAAACCTTTATGAGATTTTCTTCCTGATTTTGAAGAATGTTGAAAACTGGAAGTCATTTATGTCCATTTATGTTCATTTGTGGTGGTGGATGACGAGATTCCACCAGTAATCTGTAAAGAGCTTTGAGTGTTACTAGAAAAGCGCTATATAAATGTAAGCAATTAATAATATTAATATTCATACTCTAACAAATTATTTACTGAATTTACTAAAACTTTTTAAGGTTAGTGGTTACAAACAATTTATATAGACTGAATTTAAACAAGCAAATTAAGTTAAACATTACTAAATTTAATTTGTTTGTTTGTTGTTGTTGATTGTTTGCAATCACTTACCTCAACATTTTTTAGTGAATCCAATGAATCATCTTGTAATCAGAAAATTTATGCTACAGAAGTCAATAGATACTGGCTATCAACTTTCTTCAAAATATTTTAGGGTGTGTATTTTTAACAGGAGAGTAAATAAATAAATTCATTCAATATACAAATATGATGACAGCTATTATGAATGACTTTTTATATAATTATAATATAATAATATTATTATTAATATGAAAGTAGTATTCTAGGTCCCACTTTATATTAAGTATCCTTAACTACTATGTACTTACATCAGAAAAATAAATACAATGTACTTACTGTGTTTATAATGTATTTGAGAACACTTGTGGTGCTTTTGAGTTGGGATAGAGGTTGGATTATGGACAGGTTTGGTGGCATGGGTAGGTTTAAGGGTGGGTTAAGGTGTAAAGCAGTGGTTCTCAAAGTGGGGGTCGGGACCCCCCGAGGGGTCGCGGGGCAATAAAGGGGGGGTCGCCTGGTGATTTCCAAAAATCTATTTATTTTTATTAAACCATAAGAATTAACATATTTTATCCATAACTATACTGAAAATAAAAATAGTCGTTTATAGTTACTATATACTATATAGTTAGCTTATAGTTACTAGTTCTATTGGATTGTGACCCCTGGGGAAATTACATTATATTAAAGGCAGCAATAGCGTCAGATGCATTTTGATTTTATAACATCAGGTTATACTTTCTGGCACATTTAAAGCACTGACACAAATTTAATTGGTGTGTCTGCGTCATTGCATGCAAGGTTTCTGTATTTATAACCACCTCAGAGGATATTGGGGGTCGCGAGTCACTGGCATTGTTATTTTGGGGGTCGCGGGCTGAAAAGTTTGGGAACCCCTGGTGTAAAGGATGGTCAACATTGTATTTACAAATGTAATTACAAAAGTTAGTTACAGATGTAAGTACATAGATGTATTAAATCAAGCATAAGTACACAGTAAATACATGTATTTACACAATAAGTACATTGTAACAAACTATTAATTCCTATGTAAGTACATATTAGTTAAGGCCACTTAATATAAAGTGGCACCGTATTCTAAATAATAATTAAATTCAGTATACCAGACATAATAATATAACATTATTTAATAAATAATAAAATATTAATAACCGATTATAAACACAGCTTCCTTCTGGCAAGGTGCATAATTATTTATTGTCACTTTTAGAGCACCCATTAAGCATCATATCCTGACACAAAACGCCCCCGGAGTCATTCACACCTTCTCATTCACACTGCATCAATAAATAAACAGGAAACTGGCCATTGTGTAACTACAGCGAGTTACTCGTAAAGTTAAAAGCGAAGGTCAGACTTTACCATACGCCAGTTGCAGATGGACGCACAGAAGAAAGAAGACCCTCCACGCTGCTCTCATTTTCTTATGTCAGATGATATTCAACTCTGGAAGAATTTCGGCATAGGAACTAAAGAATAAAAATCTTCGTCCAGTTTTGATCATAAAAAAATCTCTGAACAGACCAGTAGATCATCACTCCAAAAACTGAGTCAAAAGTGTGTTAAATAAGGCCACAAAAAGTCTTTCAGCGCCCAAACCTCTTGTAAAAGTGAGGAGTCCCTCAGAATACCTCTCTAGCTGTCATTAGACTCTTTCCCTCCCCCTTTCTCTCTCTCCCTCTATCTGTGTTCTCTCAGTATCTCTCCTCTCCGGCCGCTCCACCTTCCAATCTCTGCCTATTACGCTGAGTAGATGTTATGCGCTGGAGGCTGCGGCTTCTACATGAGAATGTGTCACAGAGAGAGAGAGAAAGAGAGAGAGAACCAAAAGGTATTGATGGAGGGCAAAATCTTTTAAAATGTTGTGGCAAAATACCTTATTCAAAAGAGCATGATCGTCTTTAATTGCATGGTCAATGGAAATTTTTCATGTTAAGCCTTTAAAGAAGTTTAAGATAGCAAAAATCCGGGATCAAAAGACCAAGCAGGTGTGTGTATGTATGTGTGCGAGCGAGCGAGAGGATGGAAAGTCAAAGGAAGGAGACATAAACAGACTGAAATATGTCTGGAAGTGATCTAACAGTGCAGATGAGCAGTGGCAGCCAAACCCAGGATGCTTTCTGCTTATTAATTACAGGAAGAGACGCTCCGTCGCAGCGTTCGTCCCTGGATGTGCCTGCACTGTTAGACTAGGTGGTGATATTTCTTTATCTGTTATTAAGGCTTAAATTGGTGTGTCTTTATTGTAATTAAAGTCAAAATCAAAGTGCAATGCAGCTGAAAATTATGTCTTTTCAGCACTTCTCCCCAAAACCAGATACAACACTAAAAACACAACACTCGCATCAGGTTTCGGTTGATTGGATTTTATAACGAAAAGTAGAGGATATGAGCAAAACTGAAAATAAGCAAGGTAACCAGAGAAAGCAGGATCAAACTACATTTTCACTGTCATTTGCTTTCCAAAAACTAATTGCTCCGTGTTGTTGCAGTGTAAACGTGGCTCTTATCTTCTTGTTTCTTATAGTTACAGGGTATGTGTAACCCTTTAGGGTGAAGAACCATATATAGTAACCTCATTGACATCGATTATAATATATTATACAAGTCTTGCAATAACGAAACATGACAGAGGAAAGGAACCAAAAGTCCAATTGACGGAAATGAAGAACAAACCAAGACAAATACTGTTATTTGCAGATGATGTTGTTCTGTTGGCTTCATCAAACTTTTACCTTCAACATGCTGAATGTGATGTGGCCGGGATGAGACCTTTAAGTCCGAGGCTATAGTGCTCCACCGGAAAAAGGTGGTTTGCCATCTCCAAGTTGGAGGAAAGTCCTTACTAAGGTCGAGGAGTTCAAGTATTTGGGGTTTTGTTCACGAGTGAGATTGACAGGCGGATTGGTGCAGCAGCAGAAGTAATGCGGTCGATAAACCTGTCCATTGTGGTAAAGAAGGAGCTGAGCCGAAAGGCAAAGCTCTTGATTTATCGGTCAATCTACGTTCCTACACTCACCTACTGTATGGTCATGAGCTTTGGGTCATGATCAAAAGGACAAAATCTCAGATATAAGCGGCTGAAATTAGTTTTCTTTGCAGGGTGGCTGGGCGCACCCTTATTGATCAAGTGGGGAGCTCTGTCACCCGGGAGGAGTTTGGAGTAGAGCTGCTGCTCCTCCACATCGAGAGTTGTCAGCTGAGGTGGCTCGGCATCTATTTGACTACCTCCTGGACACCTACCTAAGGACCCCCTGTCACACCAGGAGGAGGCCTCTGGGAAGATCCAGGACACGATGGAGGAACTATGTCTCTTGGCTGGCCTGGGAACATCTCGGGATCCCCCTGGAGGAGCTGGAGGAAGTGTCTGGGGAGAGGGAAGTTTGGGGTTCTCTCCTGAGACTGCTGCCCCAGAAAAGCAGATGAAAATGAATGAATGTAGAACAAACCTTGGTAGAAACGTAGGGAGAACGATAAACATCTTGCTGCCTTAATTTTTTTTAGTTGAATCAATTTTACTTTTCTAGTCATCTCAACCTACATCAGTCAAACTGACTAGAATATTAAGTTAATAATAGACTTACACACACTATAAAGTGCACTCACCTTCACTCAGTCATCGTCAGTCATGATACTCACATCTAGCATCATCCACCAAACTTTCCATGAGAATACTCCACAATGATCTTTCTCCTGGTTTCCAGCGATCTCCTGAGTTCTGGTATTTACCTGTATGTTCTGGTGTTTACGTCTTCCTAGATTTCCCTGCTTGTGTGAGTCGTGTGTGTCTGCAACAGACTTCTCTGCGTATTCCCTCTAACTTTAAGAATCTTCAGTTACGACTCTGTTTAAATATGTTCAATAAATACTTGTTTTACACATACTCCTGTGCTGTTTCTTTGTGAGACTTGAAATTAACATGCGTGTAGATGGCATTCAAAGAAGACATAAGACCAACATAGGCTCATTCTGAAAACGTAGCCCTATACACATTCTGGAGAATTATGTAGCCAGAAGTACAATGGTTGCATTTCATCTTTAAAAAGGGACAATCAGTATTTTTGAAAACACTATTTGTTGGAATTAGGGAAGGAGGAGGATGGGTCAGTCAATCGGTCAGTCAGTCAGTCAACAGCAGCCTCTGGTGGATTTACACAAAAACAGCAGGCACAAATCCCACTAGCAAGAGAAATCTGAGATCTTAAAAAGCATACACAGCGGCCTCTGGTGGATTTGCAAAAAGGGGTACATTTTCAGTATGAGCTTGGGTTGGGTAAGAATCACTTTGGTATAATGTACATTATACACTCTATTCAAGTGTGCAATCAAATAACAATTTTGTAAATACGGTTTAGTTTCTTGCACAGAGTAATCATTTTGCTTCATAGGACATCAGTGTGTCATCAGAAACCATAAGACTGTTTTGGACTTGGTTGTGCATATTTATTGTGGTTATTCTCTCAAAAATGGGTAACTGATTTGCATTATACACCAAAGATTCAGCTAAAAGTCTTGGGTCACACTTTACAGTAAGGCTTGATTAGTTAAGGTATTTACTAACATGAACGATATTTGTAAAGCACTTATTATTCATAGTTCAAAATTTACTTATGCATTTTTTAAAATCCAAATTGATGCTTGTTAACATTAGTTAATGCACAGTCTGTGTAATGAATTGTATTTTCATTAATTAACATTACCTAACATGAACAAATGCTATAATAAATGTATTGTTTATTGTTTCTTGTTATTTATCTTAATAAATACATTACCTAACATTAAATAATACTACGGTATTGTAATATGTTACCAAATATTGATTAATGTTCAACTGAAAAAAAAACCCATCTACATCTTTGATGACCTGATGGTAAATTAACTATATATACATATATATATATATATACATATATATATATATATATATATATATATATATATATATATATATATATATATATATATATATATATATATATATATATATATATATATATATATATATATATATAATTATTTTTTTTTATTTGGGGGTGAACCATCCTTTTAACTAATGTTAACAAAATGAACCTCATTGTAAAGAATGTGATGACAATTTTTATTTTTGGGTGAACTATCTCGCTCAGAAGCACAAGCTTGTGTTATGCATGCCAAATATTTAGCATTAATATTGCACAATAAGACGTGCACGCCTCTATAGAGAAGTAACCCCCGAAAGCTGCTATCAGGCAAATATTAGCATTTTAAAAGAGAGTAAATAAAATATTTATCCATGCTGTTTCCAATCCAGCACACACCTGCAATCCACCAAGAGCCTGTCCAAGAAACTGATTAACCATCTGTCTGGAGAGGCAATAAATCAGCCATGGATGACCCACAATTTCCTTATGAATAATACAGATATGAACTGGACATGCTGTGAGAGCTAACAATACATTTTCACAATGTAAAACCTTACAAGATGCTGAAATATTTTTCTGTCACAGCTGACGCGCCGCTTTATCTAATAGAATGACCGTGTAACCTATTTGTTTACCTACAACACTAATTGTTGGACACAAACCAGCTGCGAAGAGCTATTTTCTGGCTGCGAACGTGGCTGCGGTCATCAACATTCATAATTTGTTTCATCAGATGCCATTTGCGAATGCCCACAGAGA